>NC_085872.1:2652273-2673427 GCF_034702125.1 Engraulis encrasicolus | reverse complement strand
TTCTGTTTGTTGATAACACTGTTAATACACTATATTTCTTTGCTAATGCCACCTCTCAACATCAGCTGAAGCAGTTCAGCCAAAGTATATGTGTTTTATACATTTGTGCATTTGGTGTAGAACAGTTGGATCTTCTTTTCACATGAAATAGGTCTACTAGTCTGTTGGGTTTTATCTTGTGCCGGGGTGAGGACCTCATACTCTTTTAGGACGTGGTTCCTTCCTCCTAAGGCTGAGGTGAGGACTGCAGTTTGCCACAAGCAAAGAAACAATATCTGACATGATAGGCAATCATCAATGATTCACAAACTCTCGTCATGTTCTCTCTCGTTCCTATGCCCCCACCCCAAACACACACACACACACACACCCTAGGCTACAGCTTTCTTCCAGTGTCGTGGTATCACACAGCCCAAACAATATTGCGCTTTACAGAAGGCTAATGTTTTCATAGCAAATCCATTTTAATATGTGTACAGTATAACAAGGCAACTAATAATAACTTGATAATTACAATAAATGCATGCTCACATTGGATACATCAGATATGCGTGGAACTAAACTATCAGTTCAAGGGTAGTGTTTTTGTCAGTGTTACAGGAAAGTAATTTTCGAGTAGCTCAAGTCTGATGTATTTCGGTGGCAGTTAATAGTAACCACTCAACGGACGGGTGTTGGTGGTGTAAGCGGTACCTGGCGTCTCTCCTTTGGGACACAGAGGTGGGGTTCTTGTCTATTGTTTTCTATCCAAACCGCCGTCGCCTTGATGAGCTGTGGAACAGGGCGTCTTCGCCACGCCTCCCGGGTGACAACCAGTGTCGCCTTCCATCGCTGCTCTCCCCCCACCGTATTTCTGCGTGAAAATTGGCAGTTTCTGCTAAGTCATCATATTAGGTGGATTTATCCATCGGACACAGAACAGTTTTCTTTTCTTAGGGGGACCGAAGGGTTTTAATGCGTTTCTAGCACAGACACGTCCAGGGACACATGAGAAAGGTACGTTTCTGCGCATGGCGCGCTTCTGGACAACAGGTGTGTAGCGACCTTTTCCCCCAAGTTTGCGGTCATAGCCTACTCAGCGACTGCGGTGTGGTTGTATGCGGTGAAGTATGTTTGAATGATTTGTATGAATTGGCAATGTATTACTTCAAATCGTAAAATAATGACCCCACGACATCTATTTGTGACTGATTTGTCACTATTTATTTCCGACCTTGAAATAGGCTAAGTACTGGTCTACAAAATAGGCGATGCGTAATTAGGTCTCGTAGGTAGGCTACAGGCTAAGAGGAAAGAATAAATACTTTTTTCCTCTCTGCTACAGGTCGGTCCCCTGCTTTGTTCATCAGACCTACTAAATCTAACCAGAACTAAACAATCAACTTTGGAACATTTGAAAAGATACTTTGTTTTTGTTCTGTTGTGCAAGTCTGGATAGAGCAGACCGATTTTCTTTATTAATAGTGAATCATATAATTTAGTTTGTTTGTGACTGTATTGAGTAGGACTAATTTACTTGAAATTGCACAAGAAAGTTCACCATGAATGTTTGTCAATGGTGTGGTCTCTTTTCAGCATCTGCATTTTAGCAACGAATTAGTATACCTGCACAGGTAGACTTCAGAATTACAAAACTATGTAACGCATGCCTTCTCTCATCCACCATCCAGATAAGTGTCGTGACGAGTTTCAGTCCGTTCATAAGGGCAAGTGCATGTGACCGCCATGGAAATACCTGTTGTTGTGAAATACTCTCATACCTGTATTGATAAGATACCGTTCTGTCCACAACGAATGAGAGTACGTTGTATGTGTGTGGTTTTTTTTTAAGGTAGGCCTATGCGTTTTATGCTGACTTAGCGACTGGCAAATCAACAGTTCATGAGCTGACGAAATTGTTTCTCAAACGTCCTTTTGTGAAATTGGCAACTCTGTGCAAAGGAAACTTTTCGTAACATTTCTTGGTGAATGTGGTGTTGGGGCACAGAAACCGACCGCGTTGACTACCATGGCAAGTAACTCGATCAACAGGTGCTATGACCACACGCACTGCCAAATTTCTTCCGAATAAAATCGGTAAAATAACAAATAATCGTCAAACGTTGCATTCTCTGTATTGACCAGGAGAGCATGAACCCTTCTGTGACCGGTTGAAGTGTGTACGGATAGAGACTCACGCCAGCAGCACAGCTACTACACAAGACAAGACTGAGACATATTTCAGTGACAAACCTACAAGTCTTTCACTCTCTAACAGTAGGCCTTTACTACTATCACATAGATGAACATGGCAGCTCCATCAGACCTAGTTAGAATCTACCACATGAAAACATCACCTAAGTCAAAAGACAAATTACAGAGCTTATGTGTAGTAGTTTAGCAACAGTCACCCCCTCCCTCTCTATCTTATTCACTACCTGTATGTCAGTTGCAAATCATCCTACTACACGTGAAGGAACAGGAAACAGAAATCTTGCTGAACAGGTTTCTTTGTTAGTTCCCTATCACCCAGTCTCTGTGTAACTTGGGGGTGGAGCTTTGTGTGATGTTGAATGATTGTTATTACCTTATTGGCAACATGGTCAGTATTTTGACAACAAGTGATGCATGTTTGTAAGGAACACATGTTAGTGATATTTGTTCAGATAGGGGTTTCTTGCCAACAGTAGCAGCAATAGTTAAGTCAGTGGTTGTCGAAGGCTCACTGAGAAATCTGAAATGTAGGGACTGTTCTCCCGAACCTCAGTGTGCATGGTGTTAGGGTACAGCCACAGCATCTCGTGCCTCAAACATTGTTTTCTGTCCTGTCTTCCTGCTTTGGTTGGTAGCTGAATTAAAATGAGGGCCATGTTGTTAAATGCTATACGGGGAACCTGGCCATGGGAAAGCAGCTACACACAGCATGCATGCCTTTATTTATTTATTTGTGTCATGAGGGCAAGGAAATATCCTAACAGGAAAGTCAAATTCAGCCATGAAGCTGAATTGACATTTGGTGTCCATGTGATAAAGCATTTTATGCAGTGGAAACTGTTTTACTGGAATCTGTGGTGACGAATGGGACTGCAGGAAGCTAGATTGTTAAGTTAGATATTAAAAAATGCATTCCTGAAGTATTATCAGCAAGCTCAATGGTAGAGATACAAGCCAAATCACATATTATTCTGTACTGTCTGACAAAATACAGTTCCAGGTCATATTATCACAGAAATATTGTACGCAACACTTCTTTATCCTTTTGAACTAGCCTTATTCTTTGTCTCTTTCTTGAGAGAGTTAATAGATTGACCACAACAGTACATTGTCCGTTTTTCTTTTTAAAAGTTTGCTATTTCTTTCATGTCTGTTCTTAACTTAAATCCTGTCTTTTTCCAGCACTGTTAAGTTTAACACTATCCCACTCATGCACTTCTTGCCTGTCTGTCTTACAATTTCAGTGGATTTGAGTGAAGTGTAACCAAACCCTTCTATTCGTAACCCTAGTAGTGACGTCTCCCAGGAAGCCAGTAGACTACAGATGGTTTCCAGGCCTTTATTCAACAAATTCCTGTTTAGATTCTGTACAGGAGATATATAATTTCCACCTTGTTGTCAAGGTAGCCTAGTGTTTTATATGAATAATGGTGGCTACCTCCAGTTTTGGTTAAGTGATTAGGTGGGGTACTACAGAGGACATTAATTATTGTTTTTGACTTTGATTTTCAAGCACACCGGTTGGTACAGTGTCAGCTTCAGTTGAATTGGAATGAGCAGTCATGTACTTTGAGAGAAACTGCAAGCATAGAATTGCAAAAACAACGAATGATGGTGCCTACAACTTTGGAAACACTCAGCAGATTGTATAGTTAAGTTATACTTTTTCCAACACACATCAAGACAAAGCAAACTTATTCATAGCATTAATACATGAAGGTGAATCAATGTACTTAAACCAAAAATTAAAGCAAATGGCAAAGTACACTGCACATCAGTAAAATTAGAGCTAAGTTATATTTAACATGAATAATTCACACAGTTAAAGTCTTAGAGTATATGAAACATAGGTATTGGTATTGGTCAAATCACTTTTTAGTTGCTTTTGTTGACAAGCATCACATATTCAAACGGTTAAATTAGGTCACCTGCCATGCTGTGTAATGATAAAGGCAGAGTTGTATAAAGTAGAAGAAGAAGTACTCTTACTGATGTAATTACAACACTAGTGGTATAATATTACAGGGTTTCTTTCAACTTTATAATGTCATACTACTGGTGTTGTAAGTCATCTGTAAGAGTTCTGCTTCTGCTTTATACAACTCTGCATAAAGGGATACAAAAATGATTTGATGAAATGCTGGTTCAATCCTTAACTTACTTGTTACAAGACATTTTGCCTTCATTCTAATGTCTTTAAAAAGTCAAGATATAAGTGAAAAAAAACCTCACTCGGTGAAATGTGTTTTAGTTGTGGGGTAAATAGATCAAGGAAGTCCCATCTAACTAATCTTTTGTGGCAGAGGTCTGCATTGGAGGGTTATGAAGAAATTGGCATGTCTATCTATATTACTTCTATATGGAGGCTTTGACAAACATCGCACATACTGTAGGCTGTTGGCCAAGACAGAATTTCTCACGGAAATAGTTAAACATGCATTAAGCTTAATGTTAAACATTACATTTTTTATGCTTGTAAGTGTATGTAAGTGATGTATCACAGTGTAGGCTGCTGTTGACATTGTTTGTGCACCCAGTGACCTATTCAACTGTTGAATTCCTTTCTGCATGTACAAAGCGGATTCCAAAAAAGTTGGGACACTTTGTATTTTGTGAATAAAATCAAAATGCTGGCATTTTCAAAACATTCAATATGTTAATAAGGTAGAGCATTATGTACAGACAACATATCAGTTGTTCAAGTCAAGCAGAAATATTGTTTTGAGGTAATTATGTCATCATTTAAAATTTCACCCTTGCAACAAATCCCAAAAAAGCTGGGACGGGGCCAATAAAATGCTTTTTATATTGGATAAGACTAAACACAACACAAGGGATGACACTGAACAGTTAAATACTTTGACTGATAGCATCATTTTATTAAAAAATTAGGAATTTTGATGTGTGAGACATGATTTCAGCAGCTCAACTGATAGGTGTGTTCTTCAACTTGTTTACATTCTTGTTATGCTTAATATGTGGCATATCCTGTCTTCAAGAAAACTATTTTGTGACCCGTTTACTCATATGATGGAACCACACTGTTGGAACATAGTAGAGATTGAAATTTGCCACCATTATGGGGCAATATATAAAGGAGGTGCTCCAAAACATAATGCATTGGTAGCTATGTATGCTGTTTAAAGTCTGTATATATTATTCATCATTTATTTTAATGCTCTACATGAGTAAGAAGACCATAACCAAGGCACCTCTGCACCCCCTTACCATCATTAAGCTGTATTTCAGACTGTAATCAACAGTTCAGGGTTCCATGCACAGCTCCTAGGTGCTGGTAGATGCAGGAATGTTCAATACTTCAAAGGAAAGAAGTCTACCGCACACATTCTTGACTTTATGCTCGTTTTATTAGAGCGAACAACGCGTTTCGCCTCAGTGCGTCATCAGGCTCGCTCAGGTATAGGTATATATTCTGTATTTCAGACTGACCACTAAATCAAGCTGAAGTATTCATTTTCTATATAACCTGGAGGGTGCATGACTCCATGATTTTAAAAAAGGATGCAATATTTTCCATTCTGTAATCAGAGGGCAGTTTCACATGTGTCTTAGGTCCATCTAGAATGAGCTTTGTCGCATGCAACACTGTTTAATGTCTGCATCATGTGCATTTATCAAGTGTTGTGTTTATGGTCATTTTTTAGAGAGCTGTCATTGTTGAAGTGTCATAGTTTGTTTGTTGTGGACGAATATGTCATGATCTCATAACTCATGCAATGATTACACAGAGCTCTATATTACAGAAATTGGCCTTATATGCCTGCAATTTTGATAACTCAATCTTTTTGTGTAATAGATAAGTAATTAGTCCCTCAAAATCTTCACTACTGAGTGCCACAGCCTCTCTGTGATGGTATTTTATTTGTGCATTCATGCTGGCAGTCAATATAGTTCATTTTAAAATATTCTTCCCAGTGTTATTTTTAGAATTATCCCACTATTACAACATGTTTTGGCCCTGTCCCAACTTTTTTGGGAAACAAATCATGGGTCAAATTTTAAATGATGACATAATTACCTCAAAACAATATTTCTGCTTGACTTTAACAACTGATATGTTGTCTGCACATAATGCTCGACCTTATTAACATATTGAATGTTTTGAAATTGCCAGCATTTGGATTTTATTCACAAAATACAAAGTGTCCCAACTTTTTTGGAATCCGCTTTGTAGCAGCCATCTAAGGTAAGCGTACCCATTAAGCCCATGTACCCTTTAAGCCCACTTTCAACTTTGAGGTCAATTTAAGGAAAGGGAAAAGGTGGATTTTGTTGTTTATCACCCTATCCAATTAAAGGGTTTAGCAGGGATTAAAGTTTTCCGTCGCTATGACGGATTTCCGTCAACTGGATTTTCGTTTGGACGGATTTCCGTCCTTATAATTCATGTCAATTAATTTACAATTTTTACTTTCCAACTGAACTCAAATCGAGAGCACTCCTGGCCATGAGAAGGGGGCGAGAGGTGTGTTTGGTGCACGGATTTAGTTTTACACTCCAGCACAGGTTGTGTCATACAACAGATTCACTCAGTAGTTTTGAGCCATCCCCTGGTCTTCCGAGTTCCAAAAAAAAAAGTACACCAGCGGTCAACAATTCGGTTGCGGCGCAGCGCGAGAGATTAAAAAATCAAATAGCCAACATTGTTGCTGATGGCAGAAAAGAAAATAAGTGTAATACTATGTCTTTAAAGTGCAATGACAATCAATGGACTGATATTCCAATATGGGCTTATAATGCGCATGGAATGCATAGCTGGAAGAAGGTAGGACACGTATGTTTCCATTATCATTGCACCTGCCGTGGCGGATAGTTAGAAAAAAAAAGAATAGTTTACTTCGACTGCGCATGATGTCCTTTTCATGAAGAGTTTTTCTTTTAAGCATTGTGACTTTTACTAACATTATTCATAGCCCCAATGGGACGGCTATCATTGGCAGCTAGCTAGAATATACCATGCGTAATAACATGCGTTTCATCCTCAAAGTTTAGCGCGTTTGACTGACTACGTGTAGAACTAGCTTTAGTTGTCTTTCTGACAACGGATAATTTACAATCTCACCTGTAATCATAGCATATTAACTTTGTTGTTGCCGATATATTTAAGAAATAAGTTGAAAATGGGTTGCATTTTACAGGGGTCACGGAGGCTATCCCTGGCAGAGCCAATATTTTATGCCACGTCTTGTTCTGGGAAGCAGTGTTCTCATGGGTGGTCAATAATTGCCGTTTCGGTGTTTGTTTCACTTTCAAGGCTTGTTGTAGGCTACTCTGTGATGCTATTTTGCTAACTGGAATAGTGTGCAGCAACAGTTGTGTGTGCTCGTTTTTGAGTGGCTCAATGCCTGTGCCCATCTTCTCGGACTATGAGCTTCGTTTGAGTTCAGTTATTTGCGCACTGCGCACTCAGGAGTGATAGGTGGGTGATTTGTCTTGATTCGAGTGGGCAGTTGCGCGACAAGCTTGGGAAAGTGTGCTACTTTTGTTATATAGACGTATGTCTGACTGTGTCGTGTCTGCTTGCGTCGTGTCAGCTTGTAGGATAGAACATGAGTGCGTGTAGTAATCGGGGACGTTTTTTAAATCAGTGGTAAGCGTGTGCCTGGCACCGCACAACGAGAAGCAAAAAAGTAGGCTACCGGTAGGCATAGGTTTTCAAAACGGTATAACACAAGAGGTAGACTACCGCACCCTGTTTGTAAACATCAACAAGTTATTTGTAACAGGACGAATAGTGAAAAACATACAAAATAACCAACTAGTTTAAATGTCAGAAATACAACTGCAAGCAATGCGCACCAGTGCTTTCACCAGAACAGTGTTTGCCCATTCTGATGGGAAAGACAAAATATAGCCTACTACTACAACAAAAAAAACATAATGGGATCACTGTATCAACGCATTGCAATTCCAAGTCAATAATTCTGTGATATCAGCTAGACCATTTTGAAGCAACACTTAATGTGAATCCATTCTGCATAATGTTTTGAACAATTCATAAACAATGGGTAGAAATAAGAGGAAATAACCAAAACATGCCCCAAATTGCAATTCAATGTTTGCAGTCTGATATAGTATCCATTATCCCTCCATTCTCGGCCAGTTCTAGTCAATCTGGTGGCCTAGGCCTGCCCCCTTTCCCTCTTTCCTTTTTTTGTATTTAGAAATTGGCATCTGTAAACATAGCATAGCATCTGATCTAGTACCTACAGGTACATTCATACTGAGTGTGTATATAGGCCTACTGAGTGTATAATGAATATTCATTACCTCCGCCAAGGAGGTTATGTTTGTTAATGTGAAGTGTAAAGTGTTATGTTGGTTGAAGTTCTGATTTTGTGGCACTTTCTGGTATTACTGGCGCCCTCAAGACATAGGTCTATTTTGCTCTAGGCGACAACCCTGTCTGCCTATGCCTAGTGCTGGCCTGGCACCATTCCTTGCATAAAACCAGTGTATGTTTCGTTATGAGGGCAGAGCCTGGCTACAGTGGTTTTCGTTGGGTTACGGAGTGATACTCGATCGGGTGCCTAACCGGTAAAAAAGTTCAGTCAGATGACTTTTTTTTGCTTTAATCCCTGGTTTAGTAACTGACAAAATGTTTTTTATTGCAAACAAATCACATTTTTTATCGTTGAGTTATCCCCGTCCAAGTGAATCCTGTCTCAGGACTACTGACAAGAAGTCGCCTCAAAACTTTGCTGTTTTGGGACATGTCAGAAATCATAGAATTCCAGCTAGTTCAAGTCAAATGTTTGAAAAATACTTTCATATTTAGTGAACCAAGAGGTAAATGTAATGATTTGTATATATATACATGCAGTGTTTTACTAAATTATAGCATTTCCCTTCAAATGGAAAGATGTGTTTTATGAGCGAGCAAACGCCGATATTCTCTTGATACAACCACACACCATCTTTATCTTACTCTACCGTAAGACTTAAGGTGGTTAGGTATGAATTCTAAGCATATTCCAGTTTGTTTGGCATTGATCTTTAAAGAAATGCATCATTAAATGTTTTGTGGAGTTGATTATTTCCATAAAATAGCTTTTTGTATAGGCGGGCTTAATGGGTACTAGGTGGGCTTAAATGGTACACCCCATTGAAATGCATGCAAGTTGGCATGCATGCTAATGAAAAATGCCTTTGAGGGACATAAAAAGTGCTGTACAATCTCAAGTTGTTGGTTTAAAAGGTGTAATGTAATGAACTAACAATAATCAATAAGAAAAAATAAATTTCTCTGTTTGGATGAAGAATTTTATGAAGTATATGAAGTAAGAGATGCTGTAAGGTTTTATGCATTATTTTTTGAGCAAATCTTACATTTTGGAAGAATATTTTGGTCTGAAACCATTTATGCCATGTAGGCTCACTGTTTAAACTCAACTCACACACCTCACCAGGTATTTTGATAGAGAAATAACTATATGAGCTTATTTGGAACACAAGTGGGCTTAAATGGTACCAAAGGTACCATTTAAGCCCATTCAGACTTTTCACTTTTCTCGTAAAAAATCTTCATATTGTACTTTGAAATATTCATCAACTCAGTGATAAACATTGAGAAGAGAGGTAAATCTTACTATTTAAGAAATCATTTCACAAAAAAATTGTGTGAAGATGATTGAAAAATAAAGAAATTTAGATTTTGGTGGGCTTAATGGGTACGCTTACCTTACTTTACTATAGTGACCTATCTTACTGCACACGTCACTTACCTCTGCTCATAGTTAAGGATTGGAAGTATTTGCATACATTGTTTGCCAATGTCCATAGGCAAAATCACTGATACTGAAACTGTTTATATACTAAACCTACCTATCTGCTTTTGCCTAAATTGTCAGGGAGAGACTTAATAATGAGGAAATTCCTGTAGATTGCTCCAACCAGTTAAAAGCCATGTAACAATCACCAAGACTCATAGAAAGATCCGCCTTGATCTTTGTCCTTTTGGAGTTAGCACACACACTGAATAAATAAGAGCCTCGGGAGAGGGTGAATCAGTCACTTATTATACAAATGGGCCATCGACACACCCTGAGTTAAACCCCCTGTACAAATTCAACCTCTTTTCTGACATAATATTTGTAAAAAGATGTGTGCATTTTTCAAGCTGTTAATCAGTCTATGCGTGGCATTGGGTTGGGAATGATAAAATGTAACCTAATGGAAATTTCCAAGCAAAGTGTGTCATACTAAGGCTTTTTAGGCCCACAGAGAACTGTGCCGGTGCACGTTGCTGCACTTAATATTGACTGATGTGTTCACATTGAAAAAAGACGAACCAGAAAACACTCCTTTTTTCCCACACAAAACAGTGGTGACAACATAGACATCAGCTGGTCATCTTTGTCACTGGCATAAAATAACAATGTGGTATGCGTCTGAGTCGCTCATTGTTAAGCACAGTGGAACTGATGTGGGAACCGACACCATTATGGGGGGACTGTAAAAAGCTACATTGTCAAATCCTGAGTGCAGAAGGTTACAAAGTCTCGTACATATTAGGCCTTGCCACTCTATAGTCACTCTGCTGTTTCATTTTCGTTATTACTGATTAGCCAATATAATAACCTTAATCGGTAGGCATAATGTACAAGATAGTAATCTGTGGAGTCTGTTAAGTCAGGTTTTGAATGTGTTAACTTACTGTATAGTTTTGTATGTCATGATGAACCATGTGCCATAGTTGAAGAAGCTATGCTAAGCAAAGTAAAGTGTCTTAAAAATGTATCTCTTCCTGCCCATCTTTCTTTCTTTCTTTCTTTCTTTCTTTCTTTCTTTCTTTCTTTCTTTCTTTCTTTCTTTCTTTCTTTCCTTCTTTCTTTCTTCAGCCATGAAGCCCTTGCCTGCCATTACGTCGCTGCTGCTGTTGTTTTTCAACTGGTCCTGGGCTGCCAAAATTGTCGTCGTGCCTCCCATCATGTTTGAGAGCCACCTGTACATTTTTAAGACACTGGCCACTGCCCTGCACGCTGACGGCCATGACACGGTCTTCCTGGTGTCGGAGGGCCGGGAGGTGCCGGAGTCGGAACACTACAGGCTCCAGCGCTATCCTGGCATCTTCAACAGCTCCACGGCTGACGACTTTCTGCAGTCCAAAGTGCGCAACATTTTCTCCGGCCGTCTGACTGCTCTGGAGCTCTTCGACATCTTGGACCATTACTCGCAGAACTGTGACGCAGTCGTGGGCAGCGAGGCTGTGATGGCGCAGCTCAAACAGGAGAGTTTCGACCTGCTGCTGGTCGACCCCAACGAGATGTGTGGCTTTGTCATTGCACACATCCTGGGTGTGCAGTACGCCGTGTTCAGCACAGGACTGTGGTATCCAGCAGAAGTGGGCGCCCCTGCACCCCTCAGCTATGTCCCAGAGTTCAACTCGCTGCTTACAGATCGCATGACCTTGCTGCAGCGCGTGGTCAACACGGCTGTCTACCTGGTGTCTCGCTTTGGAGTTCAGTATCTCGTGCTGCCCAAGTACGACCGCATCATGAAGAAACACAACATAGAGCCAGCTGTCAGCATGCATGACCTGGTACAGGGCAGCCGTCTGTGGATGCTGTGCACAGACATGGCCCTGGAGTTTCCCAGGCCCACTCTGCCTCACGTGGTCTACGTTGGAGGCATTCTCACCAAGCCTCCTAATCCTCTTCCTCAGGTGAGCTGAAAGTGCATGGTGTGTCACCAAACCGTCTTCATATTATATCCGACATAATACATAATATTACCACCGACCAAAAGGTAGGTCACTCATTTAAAATATTATCATAAATGAGTGGCCTAGGTTTTGGTCAGTGGTAATACTGGTAATACCTGAATTTATTGGGAATTGGGAGCGTAGAATTTATTGGGCATTTTATGACATTATGTGTGTGACTGTGTTCTGTTGGTATTCATTTTGTTTTGTTTTGTTTTTTTTTTTGGGGGGGGGGGGGGGGTTTGGCCTTATTATTAACTTATAGGACAGTGTGAGAGTAGACAGGAAATGACTGGGAGAGAGAGATGGGGCAGGGTTGGGAAATGACCCTGGCCGGACTCGAACCGGGGTCCCAGTGGGCAATGTAAGCCCAAATGTGGGGGGCTTAGCGTGCTGCGTCACAGCGCCCCTCCCCCCCTCTGGTATTTATTTTGATATTATGATTTCATTTATTCATTTAATTTATTGTTTATTTGACAGGGACAGTGCACAACATACAATTGAGCCAGAGTATAGCCCTAAGGCTAATTTTCATCTGTAGTCCCTGGACAGGAAGGTGGTAAGATAAAAAGGGATTAAAATTAATAATGATACAAAAAACATGATCTGGTGTTCAAGTTATCTTTTGGTATTTTGCCAGCACACATTCGACAAATATTATTCTGTCACATTGTAAAGGGAATGCCAAAGTGTTTTTATACACATCAGCAGCAAAGCCAGTGTGTTCAGGGACATAATCTCTGGGTTGATTTATTTATAGTTGTGTGAATTTGTGATTTTTGAATACGCACTAACAAACCAATAAGGTTCATTTTGAATCTTTCTTCCCTGTGAGTTAAGTACCAGGCATTAGCCTGTTCCTGATCTGTTCCTCATGCAGGTGTACAGGTACATGCAATGCATAGGTTGATATATTCCATGCTGAGGTTTGAGTTTGATATTGACAGGAATTGTTTTTGTGTAGACCCTCAGCATACACCTTTCCACCACTGGAATGTTGTAATAGTCACTGAAAGAACTTAACTACCATAGTACTACACCACTACGACAGTACACAGGGCCTTTAGTAATATATTACGACTTGGTCAATGGACATCTTTACCAGTTTGGAGAACCCTAGGGGTAAGTTATGTGGTTTAAGTTAATTGGGGGCACATGGACAAAATGAAGAACTGACTCATGACTGTAGTGTGTCAATTTAGTTTCAACTCCTGGGGTGTTTCTTTTTACTAGAATACTGGGATGATTGCATTGGTTAGTAATTGATAATATTTCAGTAGATTGTCATTCCTGTTCCAGAAAGTTTAAACAAATTATGGCAGAGATAGTGAACTGTACTGTATGTCATTGTCATTGTGGTGCTGAAAGGAGAAGATTGTTCTTAGCTTAAAGACATTTGATGACAATGTTCTGCAGTCTTGTTAGTGCAGAAGATGCAAAATGTTTTAGTGATCTGATCATCTGCCACTGGTGATCATCTGCCACTTCCACAGTTAATGTGGAAAGGAGATTTTGGTAGCATTTGATACCTAGCCAACCCCCACCACCCCTATCCCAGGGGGTTTTCATAGTTTTGGGCCTGATTTTGTCCCAGTGACCACCATTCAGCAGTAGTCTTGAGCAGTAGTCCAGTAAGAGATTGAGCAGTAGTCCGCTCACAGTCCACTGTCTTTGCGTATGTGCACTCTAGTTCAAACCAAGCATTGGAAAGGTGATTTAAATTACTTTCAATGTGGCATGGTTGTTGATGCCAGAAATCGCAGAGACTCACCAAAATTAGCCTGTAAGATTGGAAACATTGCCTGCTGTGATGAGTCTCAATTTCTGCTAGCACAACGGATGGCAGGGTCAGAATTAGGCATCAACACCATGAAAATATGGATTGTCCCTGCCACATGGATTGACCCTGCACTTCAGGCTGGTAGATAGTGTTGAGGATATTTTCTTGGCACACTTTGGGCCCCTTAGAACCAATTGGGCATTATTCTGGAGGCAAAAGGCGGTCCGACATGCTACTAGTAAGGTGCAAAGTGGACAGTGAATGTACAGTATTTGTAGTAGTTACTAGCAACTCACAGACCAACGATATTGCCATGGGCCACCAGTGTGCCACGGACTACTGTTTGAAAACCCCTGTCCCATCCTATGCCTTTTGTGAAATTTCTGTAATGTCTGTAATGTTTAGTATGGTACGTAGGGATACCACTTTTTTGAAAACCGATACAAGTAAGAGTACATTAATGTGTGTACTTGCCGATACCGAGTACCGATACCGATACCTTTTGACCACCAAAATACAATGAAAATAAATGCATGGCCTTGTTTTTTTCTGCCTGTGATATTTGTATTGTCCATTTCCAGGTAGATTTAAATGTTAGTAAATGTATGAGGTGGCACTTTTTTCCATGCTGATTTCAAGTCCACAGAACATGACAAGATTTTGCATTGTTTTGAGTAATAGTAGTACTCGTAGCTGGTATCGGCAAGTGCTTGACGAGTACGAGTACGAGTATAATGAGCAGTATTGGGAGCCGATACCGATACCAGTATTGGTATCGGTGCATCCCTAATGGTACGTTAGTTGTCAAAGCATTTTTGCGGCCTTAAGCATTTAAGAAGCACATCTGCCAATGATCTGCTTATTACTCCTTCAGCTACTACAGAGCACACTGCATTCAAAATCCAGCATTAATTTATATCCTTGGTATTAAATCACAACCATTCTCCATCAACTCTCCACCCCCTCCACATGTAAGTTATTCCATGGGTGATAGGGCATTTAGTGTGCCAGGACCAAAACTATGAAATAGTGCTGCACTTGCAGTGCTGTACTTCACGTTTCCCCTTTACGATTATGCTCATATCACCATATCTTGTCATCCTGGCCTTCCAATAATATTTGTTTTGTTTGATGGAGCGTTTTTTTGTGCCAGTTGATTCTCTAGGCCAGTAAGCTTATGTGTGCCTCATTTGCGGCAAATTTCTCAAGCGTGTATTTCCTTCATAAGTCTCCGTGGTTTAGCTCTGAAGGGTCAGCGTGGTTGGCCTTGTCTTCTCTGTTAGCCTGGTGTGGTTGCATTCACACCACGTTTCAGTGACAGCTTCAGTGTCCCATATGTCAGCCAGATACAATTTGTGAGGTTTTTGGTGAAAAATCTGACAAATTCTACTTGCGTATTAACCTGTTAAGACACAGCATTATAAATGTGCTGTTACCAGAATGGCAATGACCAATTTATAGTGCATTACTAAAGACCCTGTGCACTGTCATAGTAGTGTAGTACTATGGTAGTTAACTTTTCAATGACTATTACAGCGTGCCACTGGAGGTACGGCGTGCATTAAGGGGCTAATATTGGTGTAGTATTGGGAACTGGTGTTTCTTCACATGAAGTCAGCCATTCTTTCTAATGTTTGTCGTTACACTCATATTTAGGCGGCATTGGCAGATCTGGCATGAAGGGTTCAGAAAACACTGCAGATAAACGTGTAGGCACACCGTACACTACACACAGCTAACTAAGAAGATGTAGTACACTCAAGGTAATTTGGGGCTTTGCTGTTTTACGCTTTTTCTGGTTGAGTGGCTTTAGTACGGTACTTTTGACCTCCAAATGCTTGTGTGACTTGTGAGGTCAGGCAAGCTAGAAAGAGATGTGAAAGGGAGGGAGGGAGGATGGGAGTCTGAGGGAGGCAGCAATGTCATACGTCAGCAAACTCCCTGATCCACATTGCTAGCCCACATCAGTGACAGAGCAGCGGCTCACATCAGAAGGTTCTTGCCGTATGCTGTAACAGACAGAGAAGACACTGTAGTGTAGCGCGTCATGTCTCTTCTTACCTGGATTAAGCAGTAGTGGGTGCTTCTGTTGTGAGGGCATACTATTAGTAATGCACCATGCTGAATGCTAATATGCTATAAAAATTATATTCAAATAGTGTGCCTACATGGCTTTATTTGAAATGTTAAGCTACAAGTGTGCTGGTTGATGCTGCATTAAGAATTCAGCATGAGCTTTAGGTCATTTTGGAGTGTGTGTGACCCAACACAAAGCGTTCGTTATCTGCAGTGCGTGTGTGTTAGTGTGCAGATCAATTGGGTGAATGGGAGTGTGGGGGGATTCAAGGCCCTCCGTTGCGATTTTGGAATACCAGCCCCCCAAAAGAGGCATTGTGCATACGCGGGGCATTATGCGGGTGTGTGTGCGTGTGGAGTGTGTATGTGTGTAAATGTGCCCATTGTTTAGCGCGGACCATGGACACTGGGCTCTGTGTGTCGGGTCACCATTCAGTGCCAGGGGAAAGATGGCAATAGCTCTGCAGCTGGATCTCCTCAAATGCAGCAGAGCTAACTGCTAACCAGCTAACAAAGCTGAAAGAAAGCGCAACAACAGACATGCTAACCTACAACAAAGCCATACAACCCTAAAATTCCTAGTTAACCCATCTTGTGGAAATGTTACACATTTCGTAATTAGACGACTGTTCAAATTCAGTCAAAAGCAATGTGGCCAAAGCAATGTGACCAATGTCACCAAGAACCAAACAAGAGTATTTTCCTCTATAGCCTCTCTACTCTCACGACATCACCATCACTTCCATCTCTTCCCCTCCTCAAGGCATGTCAGAAGGACTACTATTTGTCACTTCCTCTGCCTTGCTGCCTGTTTACTGGCAGGGATAGTGCACTAATATAGATGCTTAAGCGAGGAACCAGTCACGATTATGTGAGGCACTAGTATGGCCGCACACCCCCTGCAGTATCGTCGCAGTGTGCTCCTGAAACGTTAGCCAGTCAATTCGGAGCGCCAGATAAGGCCATCAGCCATATTACTTTCACATATCTGGTTGCCTCAGACAAGACAGACTACTCCTACTGTTGAACTCTTGTGGAGCACCTAGTCTGTGAGAAAGCCTCTGGGAACTACAATGGACCCATTTCTACCTTTTCAGAGAGCCGACATGGCTTTCATTACTGTGTATGAGCACCCTGTTTTATGGCTAATTTCAGTGCAAGAACTCAATGACTCTTATGGGCTATGACAAAATGACAATAATGGCAAACCTGTCTTAGAAGTTGGTCAATTATGGATGCTGCAGTTGTATAGGCTATTTTGTATGAAATGATAGGAAATTGAAATACATGGAATCTATTAAAGGTGCACTGTATAATATTTTAGTAGTTTATTTCCAGAATTAATACTGCCCATTCACAACTGTTACCTTTTTTTATTACTTACCACCACCACCAAATTCTAAGTATTCTTCAGTAGCCCCTTAATGCGCACCGTACCTCCAGAGGCACCCTGTAATAGTCATTGAAATGTAACTACCATAGGACTACAATACTATGACATAACACAGGGCCTTTAGTAATGCACCACGACTTGGTCATTACCATAGTGGTAACAACAAATGTATAAAGCCGTGTCTTAAGGGGTTAAGACTGGAAAAACTGCACTTTTCATACATGAAAAGGGGGATCTTCTCCATTGTCCGCCATTTTGAATTTCCAGAAATAGACATTTTTAGCTCTAAAACTGTATCTTAGTCACACTACTGAATATGATGGTACTTTATTATCTAGTAAATATTCATGAAAAGATCAAATTTGGCAGTAGACAGCACAGTGTCAATGAGCAGCATAGTTGCAATACCTACTCTGGCCACCAGTGCACCTTACAGCAAACATGATGGCCCATGAAAACTGGAATGATAATCAGGAGTGTTATACATTCTGTTTTGAAATTCATTGTTGAATTTGAGATATGTTTGTCTTTCACTGGTTTTGTAGTAACTTAACTAGATATATTGAACACTCAATGCTGTTGCTCTTATCAAAGACGTTTGATATCACTGCACTGCAGACAATGTTTATTACAAAAAAAATGTACACTCTTAGTGATAACACTCGTAGTGATGAAGTAGCATTTTTTTTAAACTTGACTGCAGTACAGTAACTGTCTCTAACGTGTGTTTGTGTCTTCTCCTCTAGGAGTTTGATGACTGGTTGAAGGACACAGAGAAGGATGGCTTTATGGTCGTGTCATTTGGTGCAGGAGTGAAGTATCTGTCAGATGACATCGCTCACAAATTAGCCGGAGCTTTGGGACGGCTGCAACAGAAAGTCATCTGGAGGTACACAGTCTTTCTATTTTCCACTGGTGTTAACTCATCGTGATACCATTTAGTTAATCTTCATTGGCTGAACAAAATGTATTGTTGAGTTCAAATGCCAGAAGGTGTTTTCCAAAAATGGCAGCCCTAGTGGTGGGCTTCCCTTGTAAACCTCTCTCACACCAAAATCAAACAGTTCCATCAAATATGTATTCTAACCACACGTCCTGAATTGTTTTTCAGGCAGCCAGTAAGCTGATTCAGAGTAATAGTCCTATCATCACAATTTCCTAGGTCGCTCAAACAGCCAGTGATCACAGATGAAAGACCCTTGACGAGCTGCTGACATGCAAAATAAAATAGAATACAAAGAAATAACCCATTAACATTAAACTCGTACAAGATCAACAATTCAGATTCCTTATAGTATTGCCTTATTTGAATTAAGATAGGGCTTTGCGATACAGTGGTGAACTTCTGTGTAGCCTACAATAATTAAGGTGTAATGACTTCAATAAGAAAATCAAAAGGCACTTTCAAGTTGACTAGTGTGTTGTGACTGCAAATGCGGGACACGTTGGTCTGTTAACAACCAATGAGGAAGCACTGGTGACATGGACACAGGTTTGATATCACTGCACTGCAGACAATGTTAATTGTAAATACAGTTACACTGAGGGTCTTTTTACATTAGCACTGGTATAACTGCCCAGATGTTGATGAAGATATTTATAGTTTGATGCAACTTTTTTGGTGCGTTTTTACATCAGCATGGTTCTTCACCTGGGCTGTAAGTTGTGAGCTATGTCCCCTGACAACATTGTCTGACAAGGAGGCTTAGACCTTCTGAAACGCATTCTCAGTTTAATGTATGAATGCCTTGTTAAATGTCAGCAATGTGTATGTCAATGTCTTTGCATAGGATAGAGAGAAATTGCATAGTCAGGTCTGTCGAGGCGTCTTTCATAAGTGATCACTATCCAGAACATTACAGTTAATTCAGTAGAAAATGCCCAACATTCACAGAAATGCCAAATTCAACTAGCCTACTAAAACCTCTGAAATGTCTCTTTCTCTCTCCCTGTCTTTTTCTCTTTCTCTCTCTCTCTGCTTTATGTACAAGGTGTCACTGTGCAAGAACAGCCCAGAGTTTGGTTTGTTTCTGCCACTTAAGGGGAAATCTCCATATTATTAACATCAGAGCTTCAAACACCTTAGTTCACTAGACTTTTGTTCAGCCAAATCGTCTCTAGTCAAAAATGTTCTAGTTTCTGCGGTCTCACTCGACTTGAATGTAGCCCTGCGACCTGCAAAGATTTCAACTAAGATCTGACTAACCTCTGTGCGCACTGCACGCCCTTAGTCATGTGCTCAAAGATGATAACATCATGTGATGGATGTAACCCTACGATTGTGGTGCTTCTGTATAGTAAGTAGGTGAGGGAGCCAAATGAGGATTTATAACTCTGTGTGTGTGTGTGTGTCTGTGTGTGTGTGCGTGTGCGTGTGTGTGTGTGTGTGTGTGTGTGTGTGTGTGTGTGTGTGTGTGTGTGTGTGTGTGTGTGTACTACACCACTCTGGCTTCGTGAGGCCATTGCTATTGGAGCACACCCACACGCTGGGGCCCAAATCCTGGACCCCACATGTTTTGACCCCTTTTTCTGGGGTAGTTTTGTTGTTACTGGTCAAGTAAAAGTGTAAACATTTCCTCACTGACAGGTTAAGGTTAGGGATTGTTTTGGTTTGGCTTTAGCATTCCTTAGCTATCGTTAGGGTTAATATGAATGGAACGGCCCCACAAAGATAGGAAGGGCCCCACAAAGATATTAAGGTTGGGCTGTGTGTGTGTGTGTGTGTGTGTGTGTGTGTGTGTGTGTGTGTGTGTGTGTGTGTGTGTGTGTGTGTGTGTGTGTGTGTGTGTGTGTGTGTGTGTGTGTGTGTGTGTGTGTGTGTGTGGTGTCTTTGGCAGCGCAGTGTGTCTGAATTGTCCCTTTGACTTGTTGCGAGTGAATCTAGCCTTTGTTTGTGATGTCCGATCTATGTTCTGATATAGTTGCGTTTCTGTGTTGCTCAATGAGCAGCAGAACCAACTAATGGGAAAAGATATACGGATGCCCATGCTTTTATTTTAAGACTGCAAAAAACACAGTTCAGTCCCTCCCTTCTTCTCCCAGGTTTTCCGGAGTACCTCCCAGCAATTTGGGGAACAATACAAAACTTGTAGACTGGATGCCGCAGAATGATTTGCTGGGTAAGTGCGTTGGAACTATTACCCACTGACACACTCTCTGTCTCTCACACACACACATACACATACACACACACACACACACACACACACACACACACACACACACACACACACACACACACACACACACACACACACACACACACACACACACACACACACGTACACCTATGTTCCATTCCACGGCAAGTAAAGAAATTACATAGGATTTATTGTGCCCCCTTCAAGTAGGCCATTCTTTATTTTGTGTGTGGGGAGGTGTGTGAGGGGGTGGGGGTGACATGGAGGACGTCTTTCACGTTCTCTTTTCCGCTCAGACCATCTTTGCCAACAATATGAGTTTTGTTTGAGAGAGCACAAGGCCTGTCCTCTGTCTTGGTTTGTATTTTTGAGAGGCTTATAGTCTAAGCATGTCCCTCTCTCACATGGTCTTCATCTCACACCAGGCCACCTAGGCCTGTGGCCCTTTTCTCGCCTTTCGTTCTTGTATGCTTCCGTCAACTTGCCTGCCCATAATTTACATACGTAAAATTGACATTCCTTAGTAAAAGTAGAAAGATGAATGTATTGTGACTAAATTGCTGGTTACTTTCTTATGTCTGCCAAGTGCCAACTCACTGATTCTTGAGAAAGTGGCTAAAACAGGTTGTAATGTTGACAGAAAAAAACAAAGTGAATTACAAAATTATATGGTATATCCTCGTAGACTAAGGTCTTGGCTTTTCAGAAATGCACAAGGCCAATCTCCCCATTATGTATTTTTTTCAGAAATCAGGCTTTTCTCCGATCATACCTTGTTTTTTGTCAACACCGTCAGACACAATTAAAAGTAATTAAAACTGTATTGATTTGGTTGCATATGTATTATT
>NC_085872.1:2575000-2652173 GCF_034702125.1 Engraulis encrasicolus | reverse complement strand
TCAGATAACCAGGCATGCTCATACTCCAACACATGGAACTTAGACAAGACGATGCACCTTGAAAAGTGTGGTTAGAAGGATTCTTATATGGTTTTCACACCTGGTCCCTTTCAGCCATTTAAGTGAACTCAGACCTGTGACTCAGCATTTTCTGTGCATATTGTGAACTCTTCAATGTGTACCCAGACCCCTTCGAAGTGAACCGTACTGAGACCTTTGTTGACGTGGTCTCAGTACGGTTTGCTTATGAGTTCTCACAAGTTATACTTTTGACTAGGTGTAATCACTTAAGGAGGGCTCTAAAGGACCAGGTGTGATCAAAAAGAGGACTGACACATCATAAAAGCCTAACAGGACCCAGAAAGATCAGCCGATTCTTTTTGTAATACACTCACAATATGAGTCCTTTTGATGTCAGTTCACTTTTTGGTCCACTTTAAGAGGACTGAGTTCGGTTCACTTAAAGGGGACTAGGTGTGAAAATGCTATTATTCTCACTGAGGATCATATTTCTGCCTCAGCTACCATCAGGACCGTTGCTAGGTTTAGTGTTTTTTCTTTGTTTTCAAGACTCTTGGGATAATGACATATGGAGGCATCTGACAGCTGGTGGTCATACAGCTGATAAGGAATAGGAGCTCTCTGTCTGTCCGCCTCCCTGGCCCTCGGTGCCCACACCTGACAGCTGTAGTGGCTTTTACACTTGCAGATAACAAAGAGAACACATAACAACATCATGTGTTATACTGCAAATTCTATATGCACATTTCGTTGCAGATATGTTGTTCAATGTAATTTGTCTTCATGGAATGGTACTAGTTACATTGTTGAAATCGTGGGCCTTTTTATTCACTTAAGGCCCACCTTCATTTCACATCATATGACTATTATCTTTTAATATGGTATGGTAAAGGACTGCATTTATACAGCATTCTACCCGAAGCATTTTACTTTTAGCGATTCGCAATGTCTCACATTCACCCATTCGCATACAGGCTGAGAGGGGTGCCATGCAAGGTGCCAATCAAGGACATTAGGAGTGACAGGGGGCTCAGTGTCTTCCTAAAGGACACTGCGATTCAGACAGGGGTCTGTTTCCCAAAACTATAGTTCTTGCCTACTAGGGTAGCTACCAGCTACTTAGTCGGTTACAATGCAATTTTCCTTTGTAAACCACCCAAGTGGTTTACTGGCGAGTAAATATGGTGTTAAAAACCCAATAGTCTTCTTGCTGCTGTGCTACTCCCAAAAGCTTTTGTGGAAAGGCCAGAGCATAAA
Source organism: Engraulis encrasicolus (assembly GCF_034702125.1). Taxonomy (NCBI): domain Eukaryota; kingdom Metazoa; phylum Chordata; class Actinopteri; order Clupeiformes; family Engraulidae; genus Engraulis; species Engraulis encrasicolus. Next base: position 2,650,895 of record NC_085872.1, on the reverse strand, counting down.
CTTGTGAAAACAATCTAGAGGGTTATTTCTTTCTGATTTATTTATGTTCATTCATTGTTGTGTAGTGGTCTACTTGAAGTGGTGTAGGAACAGACCACCCTTTTTTTTGATTTTCACATATGTGCAGTATTTCCATGCATTATTCATGAATGTGCATATCATTTTCGTCTATGTGCTTGCATTGCCCCGTTTAACAGTATAGCCAAATTAGGCATACTAATGCAAGTCTATGGTACAAAATAAAACATCCTCAAATGTACTTATAAACCATTTTAAAATTAATGTAAAATTCACCAGAGTGTAAAACAGCAGTTTAATTATGTCCAGTGATCACTTGTGACTTGGTGCTAAAGATACCAGTTACTTCCAGTGATTATGCTAAGCTATGCTAATAATTCTGATCCAATGAATCTAAGAACTGAAAACACTGAGAAGAAAGTGATATGCACATTCACAAATAATGCTGGGAAATACTGCAAATAAGTGAAAATGAAAAAAAGGGTGGTCTGTTCTTTTAAACCTCTGTCCAAAGACTCTACGTCAGCACGTTTTGGGTATATTAAACACCTTTGACACAGACATACATACTAGATACATAAATATTTATTGTCATGTACTCATGAAAAAAGTCCCAAAAAGCAAAAACTGTGCAATGAAAAATAGAAAATGTACAAAAAGTTTATGTGTAAGACAAATAGGCAAGTTGAAAAATTAGATGAGTAAAGGAGGAGTGTTTCTTGTCTATGGCGGTTCATGACAGTTAAGCATCCTTATGGTTTGAGGGAAGAAGCTGTCCCTTGGTCGGCTGTTGCGGGCACACATATTTTTACGTATATCTGCAGCCCTATAGTATGGTAATTGGGTGAAGAGTGTGTAGCTGGGGTGATGTGAATCAGATCAGATATGGTATTATGCATTGGTCTTTCTTAAACATTTTTGGTTACAAAGACTATGGGGTGTTGGGTAGTTCCATTTTTATTACACGTTGAGCAGGCTTGATTACCTCCTGAAGGGCTTCCCTGTCTTGGGCAGTGGTCTTACCATACCAGGCTGTGAAATTACCTGTTAGAATACTTTCTTTGGCACAGCAGTAGAAATTGGCTATTATTCGCCTGTCCATGCCATACCTCTGCAGCCACCTCAGAAAAATAGTCGTTGTCTTCGTGATGTAATTGATGTAATGAGACCAGCTTTGACCACGGTGTCATCAATGTAAACTGACTGATGTGGCTTCTGTTGAATCCTCCAGAAGTCCTCTTTCAACTTCTTTGTTTTGGTGACATTTAGGAGTAAGTTCCACACACCAGGTTGACAATGCGGCCACCTCAGCCCTGTAGGTAGACTCGTGAAAACTATATCAACCTGTGAACATTATGCTATGGAGAAGCAGTTTTTTTTCCAGCAGTGTTTCCAGGCAGTTTTACAATTGATGACTGATGATGATTTACATTTTTGGCATTGTTGAAACTAGTTCAACCTGCATATTTGCCTACTCAATTGCGCTTGATGAGACATGTGTGATGTGTATACATTTCAATTGCTACTCTCATACACCAATGTCAGTATGGCTGAAAATACCCTTATGTCTGAAAAAATAAATAATTAAAAAAACATATCCCCTATAACCAAAAAACAAACAGAAATGACCCTACTGTCTTGCCATGTGATTGAAATGCATGTATCCTTATACGCAATTTTGTGTCTTTGTGAAGGTACCGTGAGCGAGCGCGCATGCTGTCAAACATTCATAAGGACCAACCAGGTCACCCCGTCAGCAGAGCGGTCTATTGGATCAACTACATCCTACGTCACCACGGTGCTCCGCACCTGCACTCGTCCGTCTACAACATCTCCACCTACCAGTACTTCTTACTGGACGTTGTGGTGGTCATGGCAACAGCCCTGTTGCTGATTGGCTTCTGCCTTTACCGAATAGGGAGGGCAATGAGAGCCAGGTTTGGGAAAGGGGCAGGGGCAGAAGTGTTTGCCAAGGAGAATGGACATTGTCATAATGGCGTTCCCAATGGAAAGCTCAAACGCAATGGACACATCAAGAGTAATGACAAGAAGCTGAAGTAAACAAACCCAAACATATCAACATCATCAAGCAAATATCAACAATGCAGAATGCAGAGAGTATGACATCCAAACTATAACACAACAACATCAAAGCAACACAACACAGTAGTGGGGCAGCCAAAGTCTACATAAGCAACAAAACAGAAACACAAACACACACTCTCTGCTGAAATTGAAAGAACTCTGAAGGATATTTGTGTTTGGTGCGCCCTCCCTCTCTCGTTCTTACAGTTTGCACTCGTTCTTTTGAATGGTGTGAATGTTGATGTGCAGTTCCTCCAAATGTTCAATCTATTCTTGAAAAGAGAGAGTTGAAGATTTTTAAAAAGTTTTAATGTTAGAGGATTAACATTTGTAACAAAACCATTGTGCTGTCCAGCATCAGGTATCTGTACATATTAAAATGCAAATGATTATTTATTTCAGTAACTGTAACTAATACTGAGTAGTAGTTAGTAGTTCTCCAGTAGTTAAATTGGTTATAACAGGGCAACAAAAGTTATTTCATAATTTATTTTGAGATGTACAAGTGAAAACACTCCCTTAAGGTCAGTATGAACCTGTGTGCACCCTCAACTTTCACATTTGACTCCTGCAGTGTATGTCTTATGTCCTCGTGTTCTGTATTTACTCCCTGAAGCCATTGTTAAAAGTTGACATGAAGGACATTTTAGCAGGTCTGTAATCATAAAATGACTGTATGCTGAGAATCCCTAGGATTGAAGAGTTTTGTATTTATAATTTCATACGACCACTGGTGATGAACAGTGTAGGGGAAGGAGACAGACGACGAGTGCTTTTGTGAGGGAAGTAGTAATCTCATGGGTGAGTGTTTATATTTCCATAACTGAAGAGATATGAAGTGTGTTGTGGATGATTAGGATGAAGCTAGACCCAGTTCTCCCCAATCACTTCCCTTGCTGTGGCCCTATGGTTCCTTTTTTTGTTTGTTTTCTTCTTTTTTTATCTGTTTTTTTTCCATTCCCTTCTATTCCTCATTTGTCAAACACACCATTTCTTTAATTTCTTTACATAGTTCTGTTACAGCCTAGTGGTGGAATTTTGGATTGTTCTTGAATGTTTACGTGTTCTTTGCACTGAGCTCATCTCGGGAAGCATTTCTGCTCTATCTGTGTGGTATTAATGTTCAACCATGACTGACTCTACAGCACTGTTCTCAATCATCAAACCAGTACATACACACTCTTGTCATCTGTGATGCCGTTTCTCTATGAGCTTAACCAGTCTGCCTCGCTGCATTACACAACACTGTGATACTTGAATTTATGCTAAGTTATCGCTATCTGCACCTGGCACGGCTATTATCAACCAGGTGCTGCACAGCTGCCTGCGAGCAGACATGCCAAAGCTATGACTGGGGAAATGGTAACAACACATGTATATTCATTCACATATATACACACACTGCAGAACCTGAATGTTGTGATGTCAGTATTAATCCTGGGGGTTCCAGCTGTGAGTGGTAGTCGAAGGGCACTTCACTGCAATATCCACTCCCCCTTGCGTCTCTCTAATCTTGTTCTCTGGCTGTGTCCATGTGTAGTCTAGTTGGCGAGGTCATGTATTCTGATGTGAGGGTGAAGGGAGGTCACATCGCAGTCAGTACCAGTTTGCCCATAGTTTTATATTCTGTCCTTATCAGCTCTTTCATTATAGATGCTTCATGATTCTTCTGTCACTGTTCCCTTATTGCCCCCGTGTCCACTTCTTTTTTTCTCCCATGTCATTCTCTTCCACTTTGTCAGGTTGATGAGTTTGTAGCTGCTTGTTCCTGCAGTAGGATTTTTTTTTACATTGATAGAAACATGTTAAGCTGCCTTTCGTGCATGTCTCATGTTGTAATGTAAATATATAACATGTAAACAAACACAAATACTAAAGCTCAATAAACATTCCACATTTTATTTGCACATTTTCCAGAGGTATTTGTTTCTGAAGGTCGTTTGATGTGACTAGATTTCTGTCTGTCTGTCTGTGTGTGTGTGTGTCTCTCTCTCTCTGTCTCTCACTCTGCCCTCCCACCCCCCACCCATTAGTTTGCCTTTGACAAGGCACGTCACTATCAGGCTTATCTAGTTTTATTATCAACTTAAATTGCCCAGTGCACCCTGCACTAGTCAGGTCATTTTGTTTATTGTGTCAATGTAAAATTTTAATCTTATCTGAGTCAAAGGATTCACTTGACCTTTGCTTGAAATGTTTTCCTACATGTAATATTGTAATGTTGAGCTTATGTGTAACTTTCTGTACTGACACCCTGCATAATTGCGTAATTAATAGAGGCTGGTTAAATGTTAACATTTCTAAGTTTGGACAAGCAAAGTCAAGTAATAATGTAATGTGATCACTCAAATGTTTTTTCAGATACCATGAGCTATCTGTTCTGTCGATAAATATGTGGCACCGTACATATCTGTTCACTTGCAATCATGAGTCTCTCTCTCTCTCTCTCTCTCTCTCTCTCTCTCTCTCTCTCTCTCTCTCTCTCTCTCTCTCTCTGTGTGTGTGTGCGTGTGCGTGTGCGTGTGTTGAGTGATGTGAGGTCAGGTTACACCAGTCTATTTCTCATCCCTTCCTACATGATCAATTATTCAGTTTCAGGGCCATACTGTGCTTTTCCCCTTACATCATCCCCTCATCACTGGAAGGAGGGGTTGATGGGGGGTGGCTGAGTAGCTGATAGATGGATGAAGGAATGAATGAAGAACACAAAATGTATTGAAGATATTAACTTGAGTTTTTTCTTTTACTTCAGACATGTAAACGTTTTAGGTAAAATATCAAACTTTTACATGTGTGAAGTAAAAGAAAATCTATGTAACTTATTTTTGTTGAGAAAGGACATCCAGAAATATATGCAGGTGCATCTACATGGGTTAATGGTTGATAACTAACGTAAACATGTCTGTTTAAGTACACACACCCAGATCATCTCTCTCTCTCTCTCTCTCTCTCTCTCTCTCTCTCTCTCTCTCTCTCTCTCTCTCTCTCTTTTGTTTTGACTTTTACGTAAAATACCTGTAGCAAGAATATGTTATTTGAAATTAGGAGTTTCGATGCAAAATGGTGTATCCACCATTTTTTACTTTTGCATTTTATTATTGGAAATGACTGGTCAGACATTTTCCAAAATGGACATACACCGTTTTGCAACGAAGCTCTTCAAATGTTACTATGTAGTGAATAATTAACTAAGACATAGATAGAGTTTTACAGCCATATGCTGAAGCAGGAGGAAGCCAAACTTGCTCATTTAATACCATCTATGTGTCCGTTCACTTCACAGCAATGCAGGCTACTCATGTGGATTTTTATCACCAGCATGTAATGGACAAAAAACTTTAGGAGCCTCGTCATCCATAGGTAATTTTAAGACCATGTTGAGATTTTGTTTTTTCAAATCAGAATAATAATGGTAGTTGTGATGGTGGCCAACTAATATTGTTCTTAATATAATTCATTATATTTTTGTTTATGTCAATGTTCTTGTTTTCAAGTCATCCAAAATGATAGTTCGCATAATCTGCCCTTTATATATCTAGTTATTGAAACAAAATAACAATCAATTAGATTAATCAATTGATGAATTTACAGTTGGGGCCCATAATATATTTATATTTATTTAATTAACTAATATATAAATAAATAATTGCTCTTTTGCAGAACCCTTTTACGTATTTCCTGATGTTGTACCATATTCTGTGTTGTGTGTGCTAATGTGTGTGTGTGTGTGTGTGTGTGTGTGTGTGTGTGTGTGTGTGTGTGTGTGTGTGTGTGTGTGTGTGTGTGTGTGTGTGTGTGTGTGTGTGTGTGTGTGTGTGTGTTCTGGAAATACAGGAAGAATAAAGTCAGATGAAATTTGATCACACACAGGGTGTGAATTAATATAATTATCTTGGATCTAATTAATCTATTACTTCTGATCTTGGATCAAAATTCAACAAAAGTACAAAAGCAAAAGTTATAGATTTCATATGATCATCAACAGGCTGGTACAAGTAATATCTTGGTATCGTATTTGCCAAATGAGATATGAATTTGATGAAACATTGAGGAATGTGTTGCTGCGAGATAAAGCTACAGCCACTAAATTTGTGAGAAGTAGTCAGACTTCACAACAATGGTTGAGGCCATAGCCTGCTGCACCTGAGTTTCATGAGCAGTATTACCTTTTCAACTTCCTCACAGAAATGTTGAATATTCTAGTGGTCTCTTTTGCCAGTACAACTGAAATCCTTCAGTAGCAGGCGGTCACCAAAAGAGGGCAGTGGTACTCCTCCAGTCAGAACCACTGGCGCAATTATGTAATTTTCCACAAGCTAGCTCAGCAGCTGGTGTCAGAAACTAGCTTCTCTGAGGTGCCACTGACGAGGTGACAAGTCTTTCTGTGCTTTACCATTTCATCTTAGTGCCTTTGCTGTCTTGATATTTTCAGTGCCGTTTTGTTTTGAGTGTAACCATTTCCACATCCATTTTATACAGCTAATACAAATCATTTGCAGCATATTTATATTCATCTTCGAATTTTTAAAATAAAAAAATAAAGCACCTGCTTAAAAACACAATGTAAAATAGCAAGATCAGGTGCTATGTGGCATCCTCTAGATCTGGTGTGTGAATGTGAAATGTGTAGGTCTGTGTCTGTAGGGCCTATGTGTAGGCCTATTTTGACAGCGCTTTGAATTCAACTTCATAGTTGTAATACTGCGCTATATAAATATGTTGTATTCTATTGTATTACTGAACTACCCTATTCTCTGCTGAAATTGAATAGAAGAGACAGAATGGTATTTCTATTCCTTTATGTAGGCCCTATTCCATTGTCGTTTCTATGTACATTTTGGCACGTGCCCACGCATTCTTCTTACGGTAGCCTAACTAGGCCTATCACAACTTCATCTGTCCAACTCGCCTTGCAACCTGAATTCTTAGAGGGCTAAGATAACCCACATATTTCAAATGCCTATGCTATAGGTGGAATCTACAATAAATCAGAGCACTGTTTTTCCTTTACCATATATGGTAATAAGTATATGGTATACCAGCAGGACCAATGGCAGAACCAGTGCATCATTGACACGCCCTATCGAGACATTGGAAATGCTCAAACTTATTTATATAAACCCTGGGGGAAACAATATCAACGATAGCCAGCTCGGCCAAACTGGCATGGTCTTCACTTCAGAATGTTATGCTGCTCCACAGGAAGTGTGGGTGGGCAGGCTACATGGAGGGCAGTCCAAATCCAATATTTCCAGGCAGGTTTAAGGTGAAGATGCTCTAGTTCTTAGTCAGAAGAAAGAGTGGTCTGATTGGTTACAGCTTCAACCAGTAGAAAATACACAGGTTACAGTAACTTCTCCCTCTTATTGGAACTTTGAATGCCTCTGTATCAGACTAGGAGATCTGAGTGACTTTGTAGTCGGGATAGTGTATGTATGCAGTGTTGTCAGATTGGGTGGTTGGGCTGCTTACAGTCTACGGGTAAAAAAGGGGGCATTTGGGAGGGGTTTTCTGCATATTTATGGCCATAGAAATCAATAGAATGTAGTTCACATTGGGCGGGATTAAGTGCTTCCAGGTGGGTTTTGAGCATATTTTGGGCTGGAAACAATCAGTCTCATCTAGTAATGGTGTATGTATGTTTATAAGTATCACCAGCACCCTTGGCACCTTTACTCTACATTGCAGTAAATATGTTGTCTGTTTGTGGGTGTGCATGTATGTGTGTGTGCATGTGTGTGTGTGCGTGACGTGTGTCTATGTGTGTGTGAACTATAATCTCAAACATCAGAAAAGCGATGATGAGAGGGATAGAATGTGACACTGAGACATGATAAGAAACGCCCAGCAGAGATTCAATCAGACCCAATGTACCAATCACCTAAAGCGACGCGCACACAGACACACACAGACAGACACACAAACACAGACAGACACACACACACACACACACACACACACACACACACACACACACACACACACACACACACACACACACACACACACACACACAGAGAGAGAGAGAGAGAGAGAGAGAGAGACTGTAAACAGTGGTGTAAAAATCATTAGCCAATTCTTTAAAATCTTTGAGAGACAGCTGTTTAAATCCCTATGGGCCATTGGCATTCGTTTAGAAAATCAGCGCATAGGCATTTTTGACTGTACTATTTAGCCTAGAAAAGTGATCTTAACTTTGACATGGAGGGCTGGGTTGTGACACGTATGTGTGTGAATTTCATTTGACAACTTGCAAAATGCTTTGAGATACAGAAGTTTAGAAATAGGGCAGTGTATATTTTTTGCTGCAATTGGCCAACTGCCAGTAGTAGGCCTATATTCAAAGTCATTCACATACACATGGAGCCTTGTAGAACATTAGAACTCTACTGTCACCTACGCAACCATGATGTGGCCACTGTATGCAGTCATTTGTAGTGGCGTTTTTGGTATGGGTTTGCTCTACCAAAGGGTTGCAGGTTCGAATTCCAGGCTTACCTCTCCCTACCCATCCATGACTGAAAGGCACCAGAAACATCCCTATACATGCATGTACCCTATGCATGCATGTGAACACACACACACACACCTCTCTCTCTGTCTCTTTCCCTTGTGTGTGTGTGTGTGTGTGTGTGTGCATGAGCCGCAAGCTTGCTAATAGCGTACAAAGCATACAAACTCTACGGAAATGCAGTCTAGTTCAGATATATCACTCTTTTCATTTGATATCGTTTTTTAAGAGGATCGTTTTGACAAAGGCTTGCTAGGATTTCATCACAGAGATTCCATTTGGCATAAGTGTGAATACGGTAGGTATTTTGTGGTTTGGTGATCACGCTTTCTGTGCTTTTGACACTATGAGTCTAGTTTGGTGTAGTTTAATATAAAGAATAGTAATGTTCACATAATGGGTAAAAGTGTAAACAACCAAACCAGTCCAGTGTGACAAACAGTATGTCGCCACTTAATCATGGCTCAAATTTCATACACCTTGACACAGTGATATTGGGTGGGGGGGTTATGAAATCTGGAAGCAAACAAACAAACACATTTTAAAATTGCCAGATGACGCTCCAGTCATTACTAAAAATCCTTTATCCTGTGTAAATGGAATGAAGGAGAGATCACGTCTTTTCTACATGAAATGAATTCACTACTGTGGTTGAACTGCAGTAATACCAAGAGCATAGCGTATATACCAAGAGGGTGGGAGCGGGGGCCAGGAAAATCGTGCAGGATGCATCACACCCTAACACCAACTTCTTCACCCTGCTCAACTCAGGCAGACGACTGTGCACCCTCCATGCATGAACAGAAAGACTGAGAAAGAGTTTTTATCCTTAGGCAGTTAGACTGCTGAACACTGCACATTTTAAATAACCTTTTTGTTTATTTCTTATTGTTATTTATTTTACTTTCTTGGATGCGGAGCTGATGACCCCTTATGTAATATGTATGTGACAAATAAAAGCACTTGAACTTGAACTGAAAATTTGACCACAGACTGAAGCCCTCTTCTCTCACCATCTGTTCCCTAGTGCAATTTACTTCCCTGCTCTTGTCTAAAGGGCTCACACAACCTCTATTTTTTCTTCTAGGCAATGAATGGAGAGGAATTTCACAAGAGCTTAGATAAGGAAACAAAAAGAGTCAGAGATGAACAAACGGAGAGAGATGACAAGGTGCTGTCTAGTCTTCACCTATTAAAGTATTTTGTAGATAATCCTTAAACTCTGTGGAAGAGGACCAGTGGCGGCACAATGGCATACAGGGCCCCTGGGCAAAAAAAAACCTGATATGGCCCCCCATACGGCCTGCCAAGTTCATAATATGGCCCCCACCATCAATACAGGAGGGCCCTGGGCCCAGGGGCAAATGCCCTGCTTGCCCCCCTATATCTCTGTTCCTGGAGAGGGCATAGTGGGCTATGGACATCCCTGGTAGCTTGTTTTTTTAAAGGCCTTTATTTGATAGGACAGTTGGAGATTGTGCCAGAAAGCGAGTGGGAGAGAGAGATGGGGGAGGATCGGCAAATGACCCGGGTCGGAATCAAACCCGGGTCGCTGGCATAGTAACTCAGTGCCCTACCGTTAGGCCACGACAGGGCCATCCCTGGTAGCTTGTGATAGCAACCACACTGTCAAGGCTGACTGAGAGAGGCTGAGTATACCTATAGGGGTGTTGGAATGGAGGTGTTGTGGCGAGGATGGAAAGCTAACCGTGACTTCTCCGCCTTCTGTCCACTTCATGGCTTGCTATCCTCTCCTGAGATGCAAGGATGGGGGAAGGTCAGATCAGATTTCTCACTTCTCTCGTTTTCATGGGCGCTCCGGGCGACAATTTCAGATGTTATCAGGCTGAAATGTGCCTGTAATTCTGACCTGCAGCCATCCTTGCTCTCCTCTTCCTCTTCTCCTTCCTCCATCCATCTGTCCTCTTATCTCCTCTGGCATCTTTCCTGTTTCCCCTGTTCCCTCTGAAAAGGAACGGTTTGGCTGTTTTCTTGAGAGGATATGTAAACTTTTACTCGTGCCTACTTTGATTAGATGGTTTTGTATTTTGAACGATTATTTGGGCTCTTAAGCGTTTATTTTAGATAGGAGAGTGAAGATGTCAACAGGAAGGTAGTGGAAGTGGAAGGATTGGGAAATGACCTTGGGTCGGAATCAAACCCGCATCACCGTTAACAGTAGGCCTATGGTGCCTTAGCCTTTTGAGCCACGGCCAAGACCATGGTTTTGGATTTTGAACATGTTTTCAAATTATATGGTATTCTAAGATATATGTTTTGTCTTGGAACATCGGAGGAGGACACACATTCCTATAATTTCCCCTCTCTCTCTCTCTCTCTCTCTCTCTCTCTCTCTCTCTCTCTCTCTCTCTCTCTCTCTCTCTCTCTCTCTCTCTCCTTGTCACACTATCTCTTTTTTCTCTCCTTTTGCCCCATCATTGTCATTCTGATAGTTCAGGATCTGTCACTCACCCATGAAGGTGCCTTAGCTGGGTTGTTCCATCACTGTCAGACCAGTACAGGCACCCCACGGTGGGAAAGTGTTTGATGAATGTTCCATGCTCAACCTTTCCCACCGCTTCATTTAAAGGCCTGTTCTAAAGATGCATCTCCATTCATCTTTGAAGCAGAACGTCCTTTAGGTCCCTCTTAGATGTATGCTGGCAATATATAGTCATAATTCACACTCACAAAGACATGGGTGCACAGTGCACGTACTATATCAATACACATACACCCAGATGCACACACAGTATGTATGTACGCACACACACACACACACACACACACACACACACACACACACACACACACACACACACACACACACACACACACACACACACACACACACACACACACACACACACACACACACAAACTTGAACCCAAAAAGGAATATTTTTCCGGATTTATATATATAATATTTTTCTTAAGGCTATTTTATTTGATATTTAAGGCTATTTTATACCAATGTGCCAAACATTTAATGCTAATAACTTACAACTTCAAAAATGCCTAGTTGTATTTATGTAATCTTATGAGTTTTATTACACAAATGTATAAAGAAAAGGTTGCGGTTGTCATAGTTATGTGTCAAAGTTGTATTCAAAAGGCTAAGGGAGAATAACTTGCCTTCCTCCTGATTTATGTTGATGATAATGATACAACTAGGGCCGCTCTATGACAGAGCATGTGTGAGAGAAAGGATGAAGTTACAAAAATGTAATTAGTTGTTTCAATGTCAATTATAGGATTAATGCACATATCATTTTCAATGCACATATCATGTTAAGTTCCTCGAGTGATTCTATTGAAAGCTATGTATGTTCACAGCACATCATTTATTCAATTTAACGGATTCAGTTTGAGGAGTCTGATTTCTTGGAAATAGAAATGGGATTAGCCTATTTGCTCAAAGTTGTCATTAGATGCGTTTCCTCATATGCACTAACAAATGAGGCCTTGCTGGTTAATGCGCTAATGGCTTTATCGATGCTGGTGTTTGGGTCTTCAGTGTGGGAAATTTGGACAGTTTTTGCAATTGCTGCTGCTTATTTAATTATTCTTCACTGGGTTAGCCTATTAATAAGAGAAGGATCATTAATGTCATGAAATTGGCACAAATCCTAAGACAGTTTATAGGAAAAGATATTACGGCAATACAAATCTTATGTGGAAAAAGTATGGACCACTATATGTGCCATATTAGTAAGCACTACACATTATACCATGTTGCAGTGCATGGGATGTTTATGTGTGCCTTAGAAAATGAGGAATGGGTCATTTTAAACGATGCAATATATGATACGATAACATGTAATACGATACAGTACGATATGGTACGTTTAACCTTCTAACCATAACCCTACCGACACCAACCCACGCACTTTCCATGCAAAGCATCACATGATGTTGGGCTTGACTAGTCAACTTCAAATAGGCATGAGAAACTCCTATAAGCCTGAAACCAAGTAATATCAAATAATGATATATTAGATTTATATTGCCCACATGGGGTCTTCAACATTTTACTCAACCATCATTTGTAATTGTAAAATGACATGGATTCTGCGGGTTATTTTGATGGAAATGAGAATAAGTGATCTGTGGATGATGCCGCATCTCCCTGGGTTAAATTTAATTGAAATTGGATCAATATGTATGAGAAAGAGGCAGCACACAGTCCCAGCTCTTCCAAGGTCAGGGGATTAATTCCAGCGGGAGCATAGGCCTATGCTGAAAATCAGATGGATCCTCTCACCGCCCTGCTAGTCACTTTGTATCAAGTTCAAGTTCAAGTTCAAGTTCAAGTTTATTTAGCCATATCAACAGTATACAAATACAGTTGTTAGGAATGTTGCTTGGTGTGCTCACACAACAACACAAACAAAAGACACAAAACTAGGGAGGGGGGGGTATGAAAGAAAAAACAGGGGGGTACACAAATAAATAAACAGGGAATGGCATACAAAACATTGGAGACATCGAACAGTGCAATGGAATATTTAAAGTGCATGGTATGTAAGAACAGTAGTAGCATTGTGCAAAGTAACAAAGGAGGTAGGAAGGCCAGGTAGTGGAGTAGCTGTAAAGTGCTAGTGCGTATTTAAGTGTCGGATGGCTTGTGGGTAGGTACTGTCCCTAGAGCGTGTGGTTTTGCTTGGGATGCTGCGGTACCTTTTCCCTGAAGGCAATAGTGTGAATAGGTGGTGTGCTGGGTGTGTAGGGTCAGAGGTGATGTTTTTGGCTTTCCTAGCAAGTCTGGTGTTGTAGAGTGAGGCTAAAGTGGGAAGACTGCGGCCAATGATTTTGGAGGCCCTGCGTACCACCCTCTCCAGATGTTGCTTTTCTTGGCTGGTGGAGCTACCATACCAGACCAAGATGGAGAAGGTGAGCACGCTTTCGATGGTGGCACTGTAAAAATGGATCATGCCTGCTTGGCTGACTCCAAATTTCCTCAGTTGTCGGAGGAAGTATAATCTTTGTTGGGCTTTTGAAATGATGAGACTGGTGTTCAGATTCCATGACAGGGACTGATGGATGGTGGTGCCTAGGAAACGGAAGGAGTCTACCCACTCCACTACCTGGCCATTAATGCAGATGGGGGTGTGCTGGCCTGCGCTTTTTCTGAAATCCACTATGAGTTCTTCGCTGAATAAACACAATATGTGAATATTGATGCCCAGGAACCTCATGAAAACAGCCAACGCAGGTCAAATTAGACACCATTAACTAGGCCTATTCTTTTGGTAGGCTATATTCTTTCACATGCGTTCTGAAGACTTGCTTTAGATGGGCATGGAGACTGTAGTTCTTCTAGTCTCACTTTACAGCTGTCTACAATTTGTTGCACTTTGAAAGGCACTAAAGAGCTGAATTCGTGTTCATTTAAGATGAGCCAGTTATGATCTATGAAAATATCAGAAAAGGATTTCTGCAATGTATGTGTGCATGTGTTAGGGGGTATATGAGTATATGCTAAGGAAGGTTTTGGAGCTGGCTGAGGTTATCGATCAAGCGATGGGATTGGCTCTTAAATAAACACTCACTCCACATTGCTCCAGATGAAGACCCGGCTCCCTCTGCCACGCGTTATTAATCTGTCACCGCCAGCAACACCACAGATAGCAGAATTATTGATTTTCAGCAAGAGACCCAAGGAGATATAAATCAAGACTTTGGGTTGTCTCCCTCCCTCCCTCTGACTCCCTCTCCCTGTAAATCAGGCTTCAAATCGGTCGTGACTTGAACTTCTCCTGCCCTGTCAAATGCTAACAAGGTCCCCCTATGTCTCTGCAGATCTGCTCGAGCTCGAGCTGATAAACACACAATGTCACCAACCTTACCTAAAACCACACAGCATCTATTCACAAGATTGTGTTTTTATACCCACAAAAAAATATTTCTACTAAATACATCAGAGAAAGAACAACAACAACCAGAGCATTGACACTAGCTGTTTCTTTGTCTGTTTGACTATAGCTTACATAATGTGCACATTTGTGAGGAGGATTCCAGTGTTTTGTGCTATTCTTGTCTGGGAGTCCAGTGAGAGGAAGGCTGGCAGCGGTATGCTGTGCTCTCCGTGTGACATGAAGGACCTAAAAAAACCCAATGGCTTCCATAGGGTTTAAAAGATTTAGGACAGGGTTAGTTGCTTGGATGCAAAATCCAGTTTTCAAATGCAATATGTTTCACTTTGAGTCATCTCTCAAAACATGAAGTAATGAAAATTCCTCGTGGCATATCACTAGACTACCCCTTTCAGTGTCTAATTAGGATAGATCATTCGGTTCAATATGATTATTTTTTTTCTGTGATGGTTCTCAACACTTGCTGATATGTTTGGAGTTCATCTCTTTTCCAATGTCTTTTGTTTGTGAAATAGAAGGGACTCCAGTCTTTTGATGTGTGTAAATACTAACAAACACAGAAAAACAGGCAAAAAGAATAAGCCTAATTGTAACCTCAATTAAGAATGTGGGTTTACACATTAACAAAGAAGCTACCCATGTTCTTACCTTGCTCAGATGTCTTTGTAAAAAATGGGCATCGTCAGAGACTTAGCTTCCATCACCAATTGCACATTTTACAGAGTGTGACTCTGAGCCGAATATTTATGTCGTGTTCACTGTTCACCAAATAACATGGATAAAATATACTTGTCAATGTATAGGCTAATTAAATTCTCGTGTGATATAAGAAGTATAAGAGTCATGAGTACATGAGAGGCTATGTGTACGTATGTTATAAATGGCTAGGTGTGGGTAGGTGTTATAAACATGGGTGCTGCTTCTTGGAATACTTCCTTTTAGTTATTAGTATTGTTATTGACATATTCATGTTAAGGGGAACTTGACGCACCCATGGTGGACCCACCTGTAAAGGATTCATCTCTTTGAATTTAAAACGGGGAGCGCCAATAACCAGGAAAGACAATGGTTAGAGTTAATTGAATAATGATTCTTTGGAAGGTATTTATTATAATACCTGTCGGGTAAAACAACCATTTGGCATAAAAGATAAAGAAATAAAGGAAACGGGAAAACAAAATACAAAAGCGTTCAATCTCTGCTTGAGCAGTGAAAACCAAGCTTTTGGGTGGTCATTCACACTGAAGACGGCAACAGGCCTTCCACAGCTGGATGTGATAGCTGTGGAAGATTGAAACTGTGCCCTGTCCTCTATCTCTCCCATGGGGCAAAGAGCTGATGTAGGGTCCTCAGAGGACAGAAACTCCCTGTGTGAGCCTTTTTATCAAAATGATCTGATGGGAGAGGCACTGGGGAGCCTCTGTCCTGTCCATGCAGACACAATCAGTGATGTGTGACGGCTGAAGGCTAGATAATGAGGAGCTATACTTCACATCATCTTACTTCACACGTCATAGCTTTACACCATTGCAATGGTACTGGATTTAGTAGAGTAGAGTAACACTTATTTACCCTGAAGGAAATGATGGTGTCTAGCATAAATACAGAATATGCAAGATATTACACACATTACTACACATGATAAACATAGGCCTATAGCTCACACTTACTTACGTTTAGCCATAGGCAGATCACAGATCACACACACACACACACACACACACACACACACACACACACACACACACACACACACACACACACACACACACACAGACAAATACACAGACACACACACAGACACAGCAGTGGTTGATTTATGCATTAATTATCTTTTACCTGTATGATTGAATGTTTCAAAAACATCTCATTGTACAGTGTGTCGGCCTATGCCGCAGGTTTTTCAACATACTGTTAATATACAGCTGCCTTAATTAGAGACCAATATGAAGAAAAGACAATGCTCATGTTTATGTAAACACCTGTACGGGGTATAACAGCATTTTATTCCACTTTTGGAGAACACAATTATTCCAATCTAGCAACATCTTCTTTCAATTTCCGCAGAAAAAATGATTTAGGCCTATTGAATGAGTGAATGAGGCACTTGATATAGCAAGACTGTATTCTCCCACACGTATAAGGATGCGCAAGTGAACAAAAACGGGTAACAGCGCCTCCGTGCTGACTCAAGAATGTAATTTCCACGGGATTTCACCGGTTGTACGCCTCAGGAGGGGCAACCCAAATATTAGGGAGTGTCGCCGGCGTCGCATATAGATTCATCTTGAGGTCATTACCCTTTCCACTTACGCACGTTTGTCTTCACGATTTTATCACTTGCGCACCCTTACGCGTATGGGAGAATACAGGTGTTAACACATTGAGTACCGACGACGTAATAATGCGTTTTTCACGCCCATGCGTTGTATACCAAAACGCAAAAATACGTTTTTGCATTTAAATATCATATTTTGAATCTACACCCTTCAATGGACAATATATGTGATTTTGGTAGCTCTGTGATGGACATAAATGACAACATTTGCAGTCCAAAGTTGTTTGATTGTTATGATGTTTGAGTGTTATGATTTGGATATTTTAATTTAACTTACCAAGATGTCTGGAAGCCAACCCATGTCGCCTATCGCGCTGCCTGCATTGATTTCCCTAGTACGGTCACTGTAGCATCTGTTGTCTCTGACTTCACGCAATAGGTAAACACCATTGTATAGTGCCTGGAGTGTCTTGAACTTTCTGGACTTGCTAGACCTTTACCAGATCCTTGGATCCAAATGGCACCCGATATGTAATTGCAGTAATGCGCTCCGATTTGGACGTTTGATCGCCAAAAAGATAAGTTTCTGTGTCTTCCTGTATGTGAGAAGCCAGAAGCTAGCATGGCTACATATCATGATTCCCTGATTGTCGCTCCCAACGCAGGACGCTCCCCTGTCGGCTCGCTCCCACTAGCCAGACTATCGATCCGGGTGGGACTACACGTCCGGGAGTGATAGAAACACCTGGGACTACACGTCCGGGAGCGATCTCAGCTGGGAGTGTCCATCTGCCACCGCATATGATTCGGGTCGGATGGGCTAGGCTACATCTAAGCATCATATCATTTGGATTTGTTGTCAATGTTGGGCTATTATTTCGGGAGTCATCGGGAGCTATTTTAGCAAATGTCTCACCCTCTGCATGTGTGCAAAGAGTTTGTGATCAGTCCACGTGAAAAACGGGGATTTCAAAGGGCATCGATTGCTGGTGTCGTAGTGTGACAGAGCAGGAGGTGTGCTGCCGTATTCGTGAATCGTGCTATGTTGTTGTTTCCCTAGTAGCCTACGATCGGTAGCGTGTATTGTGTCTGACTTCACGCAATAGGTAAACACAGAGACCATTGTATATCGTGCCAGGAGTATCTTGAACTTTCTGGGCTTGCTACCTAGACCTTTACCAGCTCCTTGGATCAAAATGGCACCCGAATTGTAATTGGAGTAATGCGCTCCGATTTAGAAGTTTGATCGCCAACCAGATAAGTTTATTTGATTATTCACCCCTATGTTGAACTGTCTTCCTGTATGTGAAAAGCCAGAAGCTAGCATAGATGGCTACATATGGATCGGATGGGCTACATCTAAGCATCATATCATTGGGATTTGTTGTCAATGTTGGGCTATTATTTCGGGAGTCATCGGGAACTATTTTAGCAAATGTCCGACCTTCTGCATGTGTGCAAAGAGCTTGTGTTCAGTCTGTGTGAAAAACGTGGATTTCGAAGGGCATTGATTGCCAGTGTCGTAATGGTTTAGAGCAGGAGGTGTGTCTTGACGTGCAGGAAGATGTGTGTCAGAGCTAACCTTGCACCAAATTGTGATTAAAACCAACTCATCCCCTTTCAAACTCGTCACATTCTGAAGAAGCGCACCCTTCACAAAAACCTCAATATCTCCGATTGTAGCTGAATTCCATGGATACCCACTTCGGTTTAGCGTGGGTTTACTCGGCAATAAAAGCTCGTAGAGACACACAGTTTTCACCTACTAAGAGGGCAGCGTCTCCACTTTCAAACGAGTCATAACATATTTCAGTGGCCCTATCACATAATAAGCTGTGAGTCTACAAAAAAACGTAAAAAAGGGCTTAGAACGCTGGTATTCTACGACATAATTCCGTGAGCACCGCCGGTATTCAATGTGTTATTGCGCATATTACTATGAGGGGCAATAATTTCTTTGTGGGCAATACTAATGGGTCTTCCTGTTTGTGCTGTCTCGTTTCTTCTTTAGGGAGTTGCCAATCATCATTGTCATATTACCTGTCTGTGAAGGACAAAGAGCCAACCCTACTCCTCCATCATGTTGTTCATGGGCTTGCTTATTTGATTCGCTTGTCTTCACCGGTGATATGTAGAAGTTGTAAGTAATTACCTGGGCTGTTCTGTCCTCCCACGGCTGTGCAAAGTGATGATTGACTGACAGCTAATCTGGCAGGTGACAGAAGGAGAGGATGCTGGACAGGGCTGAGGGAAACATCCACTTCAGGGCTGTCGCCCCCTACCTCCGCCACACACACATGCACACATGCACGCACGCACGCACGCAAACACACACACACACACACACACACACACACACACACACACACACACACACACACACACACACACACACACACACACACACACACACACACACACACACACACACACACACACATACATTTAATTTCGACTTATGCCTTCACATTTACTGATTTAATTGATGTTGGATATTTATTGGTAGGCTATTCATCGTACAAACCGGAAAAGTCCAAAAATTCCAAAAAAGTTTCGACACTCGTGAATAAAAAATAAAATGCTGCCAGTGTAAGATGCCTGAAGAAGATCTATGATCGAAACGTTGCTCCTAATAAATTAAGTCTTTTGCAAGCAGTGTGCAGATCCTTATAATGAATAAAATGTTGCCATTCTCAAAACATTCAATCTATGCGTATTAATAACATGGGTTGTTGTGCAAAGACAACATATCAGTTGTTAGAGCCAAGCAAGGTTGTTGTTTTGAGGAAATATGTGCTCATTTCACACTTCATGCATGCAGCAAATATAAAACAATTGGGGCAGGTCCAATAAATTGCTGTTGAAGTTCGATAAGACTAAAGACAAGATGAAGGACGACACTTTGCAGTTAGTTACATGATGACATGAGAGTAGGCCTATATGAAAAAACAGTTATTTTTTGTCTTGACATGATTTCAGCAGGTGTCCTCGTCAAAGTGTTTCCCTCTTTTATGCAAGAAGAGAGAGATCCTGACAAGCTGACCATTTAGTTACTCTTTTGATAGAGCCACACTGTTGGGACATACAGTTTCGCTAATGTTATTATGCAACCATGCAATGCTATATGGACAAGTTCTCCAACCATCCCACCCTCCCTAAAGCATTCATTATTGTGAGAGAGTGGTCTGCACACTGTTAGTTAGTTAGTTAGTTAATGTTAATGTTTAAAGTAAAGTTTTAACTGCATCGTGGTCTGGTCAACCACACATCCAATCCTCTGTGCTACCAGTACATAGATTTTTATTCATAGATTAGTCGACTCTACAGGTTCATTTTGTCTGTCCCTTCTCAGCCCTGGCAAGTGTCGGTGAGATTGGACAGGCCAAATGTCTGTCACTGGCCTTGAATAATCACCAAATTCATTTACAGTAAGCAATACAGATTTTGAGAATGAAATGACAGATGAAAAGCAATGGACTATTTGTGGAGTACAGCAGATAAATATGAAGCAGGGTGTAGGGAGAGAGGGGGTTGCTTATCATATCACACGGGCTGCATGTGGAGCTCCTGTCATCAAACTCTCCAGGCTGATTGCTAAGATGACACATCTATGGCAACGCTATTCTTAGAGCACATCTGTACGTGTGTGTGTGCGCGTATGCGTGTGTGTGCGTGCGTATGTGCGCGCGTGCGTGTGTGTGTGAGAGAGAGAGAGAGAGAGAGAGAGAGAGAGAGAGAGAGAGAGAGAGAGAGAGAGAGAGAGAGAGAGAGAGAGAGAGAGAGAGCACAGGCATGTTTGTGTGTGTGCGCGTGTGTGCACCCTTGTGCGTGTTTGTGTGTGTCTTCATGCTGAAACTTGCTAACCTCAGCTGGCATACACAAAGGGCTGTATTAAGAACAACAGTTGTGCTACTGCATGGCAGATGCTTCATATCCATGACAACGCCACTTTGATTAATGAAAACTTAAGGCACTACTCTTTCATCACTCTGGCCACTATTCTTAGGAGCCTAGCTCATTTTACATCAGCAGCATATGTAGGACCACAGATGGCAAACAAATACAGAAACAGCAGACTAAGAACTTGTTTTTTTGTTTACTCGAGCTCTGTGATATGTTTGTTCACTCCTCCGGATGTTTTGTTTTGTTTTCTTTCTTTTTGGGGGGGATGAAGTTGAATGTATTAAAAGTTGAATTAATGAATACACTTTGCCATTTCAATACAGCTTATACAAAATGAAAACTAAAACATCACCAGCAGCTTCTGAAGGTGTGTTTGTCTTGTGAATTGTCTTGTGCCATTTCCATCTACGTGTCTGCCTGTTTCATGTCGAAGGCTACCTTGACAACAAGGCTGCCACCATGTTTGCTTTACACTTTACACCAGGAAGAGACAGAATTGCTGAATGCTTGCATCCCACTTTGGAGCTGTGTTGCTTTTACTGCTGCTGCACACCATGGAATAAACTCTGCAGTTACAACTGTCGAGAATATGAGTGGTTGAAATGACACAAGATAAAAAAAATATATATAGACTAGTGGTTCCTCCAATAACATGCAATGATTTTTCATAAAGTCAAACCTTAGGACAGCAGGGAACATCCGCACCTGATGAGTGTGTGTGGAGCCAGGTGTAACCACTTTCATCATTGAGAGTCAGGTTACAGTCAGCATGCAAAATAAATGTGTACATATTGAGTCTAAACACAATGACTAGTAGTATGAGCATGATGGCCTTAATGTCTGAAGCATTACCAAAATGTGAGCTATGTACTCGTTAGAAAAGTAGTTGAAGGCAGAATAACAAGCTATGAAGACCTTCACCTCCTCAAAAGGCCCTAGCAGAACATGAGTGACAACATCCATAAGTGGTCTGCTACCCCTTAAGTGCCAAAACAACATTAGACCAGCTAGCCAAAACAGTGGTACATTTCTCAAAGCCATATTGCTAACTATGTTAGCTACTTTGTTGTTTGCAATGCAATTTCCCATTGACCAACTGTTGCTATCTGGCTAACGACTATGCTTTCAAGAAATGCACCCCTCAGGTATGCCAAGTTGTGGACACATCCACATTCGACTTGCAGAAGGCAGAGGGCTGACTGGTTCCAAGCTCTGGAATGATCTGCCACTGCAGACATCTGCATGTCTGACATTTTATTGATGCCATTATTATACACATTATTATCTTCAATCATCACTCAAATGCCTCCAGTTTGTGACCATAAGATTGTTATTTCTGTTGACAATTACACAGTGGCTCATACCAACCTACCATCTGGAATGACTACAGGGCAAAAATTGCAAAATATCAGTTTTAATAGTGTAGTGTAATGTAAAAAGTACTGAATGCAATACTATTTCTTTACTATCAACCTTCTTCCATACACCAATATTTGTGCAGTACTGTGTACGGTACGTGTATGTGCAGATGTGTTTGTGTGTGTATGCTCACATGTAACAAGCAGACACACATAGAGCCACCCTCCTCTGAGGGCAAGCCTTTTAGCCATTAGCGGGGTCTCATATAACAGGCCTGTGGCCTCAGCAGAGATCTGAGCTCTAAAATAAGAGGCACTTTAGCATCTCCTGGGTCACCACTAGAGTAAAACACACACATGAACTATCTCTCTCTCTCTCTCTCTCTCTCTCTCTCTCTCTCTCTCTCTCTCTCTCTCTCTCTCTCTCTCTCTCTCTCTCTCTCTCTCTCTCTCTCTCTCTCTCTCTCTCTCTCTCTCTCTCTCTCTCTCACCCGCACATACACCCTCACTCACTCACGCACGCACGCATACACACAAATTGTCTTTGTCTTTCCAAACAAGCCAATGAATCTATAGATTTCAAATTAAGAGAGAGGGTTGGGGACAGGCTACAGATCACTGCAGGCACCATAACATCCATGTATAAAATCACATATAAAATGTATCTGTCTGGTCATTCCCAGTGCTCACACCATCTCCTGTAAATGCCCCACTCCATGTTCCAGTCATTTTAGCAATGTTTTAGCACCATGTCCACTGTCCCTAAAACAACCCCTCCTTTTTACACGTGCATGCACACACAAACAGAGCAGAGATCACAAGTACATACTGTATGCTAAGAACAGTAGGCCTATTTGAGGTTTCTGATCTGGCAGCTGATATCCAGGGCAGTTTTTTTGTTTGCGGTCTGCCTGGTTTAGATGAGTTAGATCGAAGAAAGGTTTCATTGGGATCAGCGCTTGTGTCCCTGTATACCACTTGTACCACCCCCCTGTCCCACGCACACACACATACACACACACACACACCCCACCCCCCATTTCCTCTTAGACCTACGTGTCAGACAGTCAGGCTTTTAACCTAGCACTCCACACAGTCCCTCAAAGAGCAGTTTGGGACCCATTTATGTTTTAACTTGTTCATCAGTGGAACATCTCGCCCCAGGGTTGAAATAAGTTGAAATTTTTTTCCCCTTTACTTGCCCTCCCTGTTTCCCTCCTGGACTATAGGCCTACTATATACTATGTTTGCATGTGTCTCAACAGACTGAAGAGTGTCTTCAAGATCTGGTGAAGGATTCCCCACCATGCAATACCTGTCTGGACTTATAATAATGACAGTAGAGTGTAACCTTCAATGGATTGGGCTCTTATATTAGTGAAAGATGATGTGCCATCCTTTAATATCTTATAAGTGTCAGAAGTCAGAATCCTAAACAGTTAAAAATCCAGGGCAAACTATATTTTTGACAGTGATTGTGCATTTGCTAAAAGCAGCCTATGTAGGCCTAAATATAAATAAACATAAATATATGTTGTCCTACTACTAACTTGTTCAATTCACCCATTGCTCGCAGTTACTTTCCTACTGCCTGGAGGACAATTATATGCTCCAGACTATTTAAATGTTCAGAAGGTTTGCTGATACTAATGGAATTTAAAAAAAAAGAAATGACATCACAAAATTCCGTCAAACATATGGCGAAGTGGCTTCAGTTTCTTATGACATTACACCAAGCAGTAGGTCCTCAACAACATGATATATCATTACCAAATTTGCAGGGAATGATATACATAACACAAGTAAGCAATGAGAAATAAAAAGAATGAAATTGAGCTGAAATGTACATTGGTAAAGATAAAATCCGCCATTTGATTATAAATGTATTGACGTCATCAGGTTATCATAAATTAGCATAAATTAATGATGATTAATTAGGCTGATATTAGAAAGTTGTGCTGTTATGGAATAACTAGGCCTATAGACCTATTATACATAGTAGGCTATGTGAGAAGGAGGGTACACTGATGAAACTTAGATCAATGACTTTTGGTCAGAAAACTGTTGCCATGGCAACGGCAAAAATGATAAACTTAAAGGGACACTCCACCCATTTTTATTATGCCGTGTCCAGACCAAGAGCGAACTACGCTGCCTGGTAGCGTGGGTAGCAGAAGAAGTTTCGCCTTGAATTCGCTGTATTCGCTCCAGACGCAGCATTGACATGTTTGATTCAGCTAATCACATAACGACTTGACAGCCTGGGACATTCGGAGATATGAACGTTCCAATTGGTTTTCGCCGAACAGCGTCAGAGCGAATTCGCCTGCAATTAGATTTAGTGTAGCCCCTTAATGCGCGCCGTACCTCCAGTGGCACGCTGTGATAGTCATTGAAATGTAACTACCATAGCACTACAATACTATGACACAACACATGCCTTTTAGTAATGCACCACGACTTGGTCAGTACCATACTGGTAACAACAAATGAAGGGTTTATTTGCAAAACGGTGTATCTCCATTTTGTAGAATGTTGGGAAATTGACATTTTGTATTGGGCATTCCATTGCACTGCATTGCAAAATGGATTTTATAGAGGTTTTAAAAGAATGTTCCCAAAATATTTGAGTGGCAAGAAGTCACACATAGGTGATAGGACCTCTGAAGAGTCATTTCCAATAATAAAATGCAAAAGTCAAAAATGGTGGATACACCGTTTTGCAAAGAAACCCTTCAAATGTATAAAGCCGCATCTTAAGGGGTTAATTGTCAAAATTCGCTCTGGTCGCGCAAGAAGCTTCGCTCCTGGCGAATTCGCTTTGGTAGCACAGGCCGCGTGTCCTCCATAGAGAAATAATGACTTCCGTCGCTTCGTTCGCTCCTGGTCTGTACACGGCATAAGGCTTTCCATTGCTTGACACCGAGTCATACTTTTGAATGGTCATGCAACACTCCCTCAATTCCCCGAGAGACAGGAGAAATCCGTATTCATCTCTTAACACTTCCTCCTACAATGATGTAAAAATCGTCATTTTGCATCATTGTAGGAGGAAGTGTAAGAGAGGTGGATTTCTGTTGAGACTACAAGCTTTTTTCCCACCCTTTCAACCCCACCCATAGGGGGTTGGACCTAATGCGCTAACAGATCAGTGTGCCAGTGCTTTTGAAATCACTGGCATTGAGGCTCCAGTAAGTCACTGGCAGAGCTGCCTGGGTGTGGCCTGTGGAACTTGAGCATTGCAATGCATTTTGGGGATTGTTGTCACAAATCCACAAGCACTAAAAAGTCATTTTCTGCCTTTTCTCGGCCAAGAAGGCACCAAATTAGAAATTTATGCTACTATTCTATTACATATAATGACCCACTTTCAATACATATTCATGTCTCCACCAGTGGAATGCCCCTTTAATATTTTGGTACTAAATCTAAATTGTAGCCAACTAAATTTTAGGAAATGTCACCCAGTTTCGTAGTCATAGTGTAAAGGGCTCTGCATACTTCACGTGCGCACTTTGGCGCGTGTGGCGCGAGAACCATTAATGACGTCATCACTTGCGACAGACTATTCATACTTCAACAGGCTTTCGCTCGCATTGTCGGAAGTGCCCTCTGCTGTTCATGAGAGAAACGGCAGTATCTTTCACAACTCGCAGCGTGAGTTCTACGGATGTATAAAATAGAAAGCCAAACAGGGCTGCTGTAGGGCTACTGAACGTCTGACTTGTGACTTACCACATTGAAACATATATTTTTGTTGTAGCCTACATTGCCAGATCATTCCAAGACCATGTGAGGGCATTGTTCTGGCGGCAGAATTTATAAATAGTTCGCCAACACAACGTGCTTCTGAACAAAGTAAACAATTGTTTCACTGAACAACATTTAAGAGAGAAGATAAAATAACTCTCTAGGACATTTTATTATCCTCAAAATGATGCAGGATCCATTCTGTAGTAGCCTACAGTAGTTGTAGCCTCTCTTCGCAACTCCTGCTTTGTCTGCCTACCTGCATGGTCGCTAGTGGCGCACGACATGTTACAAAAAATGTGGGGTGCACGACGTCGCGACACGGCAGCTCGCGCCACGGCGTGTGACGTCATTTTGGGTCACGTGACGGCGTGAGTGAGGTCGCGAGTGAGGTCGCGAGTGAAGTATGAAGGAGGGTAGCGCCAGTCACGACAAGTATGAATCCCCCTTAAGTCGTTAAGGAATTACACAACCCCCCACACCCTCACCCAGTCTGGATAGGGTTAACCGGTTCAAATTGTAAGCACACAAAATCTGTAGTATGAGGAGTTTGTATGTTTCAATCATCATTTGAATTGGGAGATGGGTGGAATTAGAAGATTTGACTAGCATACCGAGGCTGAAGAGCTAGACACATTCTTTGAACAACAAATGTTGTAGACAAATGTTATAGATGGTTTGCCTGGTTTTCACACACGTAAGTCATGATTCTTCACTCCCCCCCCCCTTCTCACTGACTCACTCACTGTCAGTGACACACACACAAGCGTGCGCACGCACGCACACACACACACACACATGCATGATATATATGATATGATGATATATACCAGTGCTGCAATGATTGAGAGTTAATGGTAGACAGTTTATCAGAAACATGTTAATGTATGGCTGTAAATCCAGCTAAAAAAATCAATGGCCATCTCCACCATATCCAGTGTATAGCTATATGCAGAAGCCAATACATGAATGGAGGCAACCATGTGAGTCATGCTATCGTCTCTGGTTGGCCCTGATTAAGTTCCAATTTGACATCTCTGTGTGGTTTACATGACAAGATGTTTCCAAGAGACAGCAATGGAATCTTTCATTTTCAAACCAGAGACTAAGGTAAATGAAGTGACTGAACAGTTTTGCTTAGTGTCTGAGAAAGGGTGTATCATTTGTGTTTTCGTGGTAATTCAAGATAATGTTCTTGTCACTCTTGAAATTCTTATAACTCTTGAATGTCTTGTCCTATCTACATCTACAGCACTTAAACTGACCTTTTAAGTCCTAATTAATTCTCCATTAATTCTCAAAAGTGAAATAATCTTCTCTTACCCAGAACAACTTCACACACACACACGCACACGCACACGCACACGCACACACACACAATGCATTATGCTTTTTGGTTCTACATTAATTGTCTCCCAATCCCTTTCAAGAGAATTCTATAACAGTTAAGAACAATTGGATATTAAAGCATTGTCTGAAAAGAACAGAGGTGTAGGCCAGGCCTACTAAATAACTAAATACTTTATATTTACTGACATGACTGTACTTCAGTCATTTTTAAGTCTTTTTAAAATGGGTACTTTTACTTTTTCTCAAGTTCAGTTTGACCCACATATTTTACTTAACTTATCACGATGAGGTCAGTCAAAAATCTCTTTCCGTTTGTATGGCTTGGTCCAAATATCATGTCCCTTTTCGAAAAGATTCAAGAAAGACTGAGGGAGTAGAAGCAATTTTATTGATTTTCTCAAAATTCAAAATGGCAGAAAAAATATCCTGTCAGAAAATGCTTTTTGGAAAAAGGACCAAGATGTCAAAAGTATACAAGCGGAGATGGTACCTGCAACTTTCACCTGCTGATGCAGCTAGAGGGTTGAGGGTGGGGACCTACACATTTTTGTGAGTAATCACAAGACTGTATAGAAAAGAATGTGTTTGCAAAGTTGCACAACTTTCATATAGACTGTTCAGTTTCGCTGCTTGGCCACAAAAAGTAAAAGTGTTTATCCACAAGAGAGGACACGGATGATAAACACATGCAGAAAAGAGGTAGGCAGAGTGAAGCAGGAAGTTGTCAGCGAGCACAAGAGAAAGAGAGATATGGGGGTTGGGAACATTGGCCTCTTCAGAAGGGAAGAGAAAAGGAGGAGATTGTGGACAGAATGAAAGGCAACTTTATACATTATTAACCAGAGCTATTTACCTCTGCATCTGCAAAAGAGGACTCCTCTCAACCTCTGCTCCCTCTCTTTCTTCTCTATAGCTCGTCTTATTTTTTCTCTTCCATGTCAACAAACTCATTCTCCATCAAGACTGAAATGGGTCAGGCCAAATTTAGATGTATAGAGAGAAAAGTGTTTGAATAAAGTTCGCAGGACACACTTTTCAGAAAAAAGAGCCCTATCTGACATCAGCCAATATGTAATTCTTCTTTACCTGACTCCCATTCCCCACGCAGCTCACTTAGGTATCATATGTGTGTGTTGTGGTGAGTTGACTGATGCTAGCACTGTACATGAATATGTCTTGAAGCAACAGCTCATGAACACCACCTCAATTGTAATACAGTATAGGCCTATTTCATATTTCATTGCATTACACATGACTTGGACTTATTTTTCTGCCTTTGCTGGAGGATATTTCCTTCCATAAATGATTGCCAAACTATGACACACGGTACAATAAAGCGCATTCCATCATATCTGAAAAATGTTCCACCTCTCCCAAGTTAAATATTTGAGTTTTACCTTTCTCCTGTTCTTCCAGCCGTTCTTGTACCTCTAAGCTAGCATGTACCATTGATAGGTCCAGCTTGCGGCTATTTCACCATCAAATGAGAGATTCTTCTCCAAGTTGTTGATCAGACTGTAGGAATGTTTTGAATGGAATGGATGGATATACCACAGCTTCCTCAAGGTATTGGTTCACAACGGCATCTCCCAATTGTGCGGAAAAGTTAAGGATGTGATCATTTGAAATACTGAAACCATGGTAATTAAACTTGTCTACAAGATGTCTTCTTGTCTATCTGAATAGAGAAAAGCATTTCACAGTCATTTGAAGGCCTTCTAGTCTCAACACCCTCTTTGTACTTTGAAAAGCAGTTGAACTGAAGAAGTTGAGCCCTAGCTGCTAGATCTGGCTTTGTTGCTCCAAACCTCAGCTGAGATTTTATTTACAGCCCCATGTTCGATCAAGCAGGCAAATAGAAACAAGATGTACATAATCAGTTGCAGAGCGCTCATGGAAAGTTCCCTCAAACATACGCTTGCTGTTCACCATTTTCTGTTGCACAGATTTTAGCAGCAGAAGTGAGATTATAGTCAAGTCAAGTCAGCTTTTATTGTCACTTTCATCATATGCACAACACATACAAGGAACAATGAAATTATGTTTTCTCCTATACCATGTCAGGACAAGACATACAAACTGACATTTTTCAGACTGACATAAAGTGCAGACAGGACAGGTAACAGTGATGGACTGGTAACAATGGACAATAATAAATACAGTATAAATGAACATTTAACATTCAACGTTCAACATTTAACATTTAACATGTAACAGAGATAAGATAAATAAAGAATGTAGACATTACAATAATAGAAATAATAACAGTGAAAGTACAGTATAATAACAATACAAGAGGTAGGTTCCAGGACTGAGGTAGTGCAGATAAGGTGCAGTCCCTTGTACAGTGTGTGTGTGTGTGTGTGTGTGTGTGTGTGTGTGTGTGTGTGTGTGTGTGTGTGTGTGTGTGTGTGTGTGTGTGTGTGTGTGTGTGTGTGTGTGTGTGTGTGTGTGTTCTTGTGGGGTAGTGCAGGTACAGTCCAATAGTGGAATACAAAAAAGTCAAACTGTGCCGTCCAACATGGTCCATTGTAGTCCAGTGGTCTAGCATTTAGCAGCACAGTTGGAGGTGCAAGTCTCATAGTGCAAGCAGTTCTTGGAAGTGGAGATCAGAGAGTGCAGGTAAGATGCAGTCACGTGGAGAAGTTCCATAGGTTGTGTGTGTGTGTCATTTGTGGTGTGCATGTGTGTGTTTTGTGGTGTGGTTGAGGTCTGTGTGTGTCTGTGAGGTGTGTGTGAGAGAGGTGTGTGTGTGTGAGGTGTGTGTGTGTGAGAGAGAGAGGTGTGTGTGTGTGTAGGAGGTGTGTGTGTGTATGAGGTGTGTGTGTGTGGGAGAGAAAGAGAGAGAGAGAGAGAGAGAGAGAGAGAGAGAGAGAGAGAGAGAGAGAGAGAGAGAGAGAGAGAGAGAGAGTCTTAGCTTCCTGTCTGCCTGGTGGCTGGAGCAGACCGTGTAGGGAGGGGGTGGAGGGAGTTCAGCATTCTGATGGCCTGGTGGATGAAGGTGTTCGCCAGCCGGGTGGTTCTGGACAGTAGGCTCCCGTACCTCTTTCCGGAGGGCAGGAGACGGATCAGGCTGTGTGCTGGGTGGGTCTCATCCCTCACAATTGTGAGGGCTTTGCGGGTGAGGCGGCTGGGCTTTGCAGGGCTTTCCTGTTGTTGTCAGTGCAGCTCCCGCCCCACACAGTGATACAGCTGATGATACTTACAATGGCTCCTCTGTAGAAGGAGGTAATGATGGCTGGTGGGGCCCTGGCATGATTCAGCTTCCGCAGGAAGTAGCGTTGTTGGGCTTTCTTGATCAGTGATGCAGTGTTGGTGGTCCAGGAGAGCATCAGAATAGTTGGAGGGACCTGACATGATGGAACAAACATTTTTTTCTGAATGCCATGATCATGTACAAAGTTTGCACATAAAAATGGCATACTAAGTACTATGGTACATAGTACTACTACATACCGTGATATCACGTGATATCATGATGGACTGACCATAATTAGGGTTGTGGGAGTGCTCTGTCAAGGCAACCAACATGGCTCTTTGGTGTCGCGGTTAGACAAGGTACCTTGAAGGCCTGTGTTTATGTCCCAACCGGGCAATTCAACTTCCTTTAGCTACAAGTACCTAAATGTACAGTAGGCCTACTTGTTTTAACATACATACTGAGCTTCAATGTTTCATGGGCAGTGTCTGGCAAATTACTTACAGTGTTACTGTATTTGAAATGTAAGACATTACACTACACTGTGTATGTGAAATAACAGTTTCCAATGGCAGATGTTTTACAGGGCAATCTGGATTTCACAATAGCACCATAAACGATTTCTTGTGTCCTTATACTGTAAATTAAGTCGGAATATTTAAATGTGATAATCAAGCCATATTTTAATTTTAGAATGTTATGCCATAGGTTTAAAATGTGACAATTGCAACACCCCTTTTATCTTCTGACATTTTTTATTTTTTGGCTAACGATTGTGCATGCGGAGGTAATTTTGAGTGTGTGTGTGTGTGTGTGCGTGCGTGCCTGTGTACACGTGTTGTATGTTGTGTGTGTAATATTGGTGGGAGGCTGACAGATGTCCCTCCTCTTCAGTTATGTAATTTATCACTCTCCCGGTGGTCAGAGACCCAAAGAGCTGTGAGCAGAGGTGACATTGCACTTACCCTCCCCCGCTCTCTTTCCCTCTCATTTTCCCTGTTTTCCACTTCATTTTTTTCCCTTTTGGCCGCACACCTTCTCACTCAACTGACACGGTCATTTTATAAATAACAAAGATGTAATTATTAACTATTTTGCGAAATATTTAGTAGGCCTATGCATCTGTCATAATGTGCAGTAAAGTGAAGATTTCATATTGCTGTAATAGCATTTTTCTTGATTGCATTTTTACTGTAAGAGGCCTAAGTCATATTTCTTTTGCAGTGTTTCTTACGGCAGGGACACATAGACGCAAATTTGGCCAAGCGAAGCGAACTTCACCATTCATTCCTATGAGGGAGGCAAAAGCAAGTGAACAGGATCGAAGAGAAATTATCAAACTAAGTTTGATATCATGCTAATGAGGAACGAATTTCACATGTGGCGGCCAATCAAATCAACAACATAACCGTTCCATTCCATTTGATTCGGCGCGACAACCTGATGACGGTTGAGCTGTCAGAATGGAACACTGAACATCACCTCTCTTCGCCTCGCTCGTTTCGCCTGCTATGTGTCCCTACTCAGCTTGCGTATAGTTAACTGTATTTTCACCTGGCAAAATGAGAAGCAGTTGCATTTTGTTGAGTAATTAATTTAGTTAACTAAAATGAGGTGTATCTCTCCAGTAAACAGTAAGAGTTCTACGTGTGCATATGTATACATACTTGCATATATACATATAGGGGTGTACCGAATAACCGTACCGTACACCGTGAGACTTAAAAGAGTTAGTGAGAGAGAGAGAGATATGATCATTTAGAGGTGATGTGATTACAGTGGAGAGGAGCTTGGCTGAGCAGTCGTTGCGCTGTATGAATGTCAAAGAGATCAGTACACTCATCCATCACATATGATACACTCCACAGCTACATTGCTTCATAATATGTACATGAGCATATAGTATTATAAACATTTTGGACAATTCTATACTCCCAACATTGTGGGAACAGTTTAGAGCACACCCCCTCCTCTTCCAACATGACTGTGCACCAGTGCACACAGCAAGGTCCACAAACCCTTGGATGACAGAGTCTGGTATGGATGAACTTGACTGGCCTGTAGAGTCCTAACCTGAATCCAATAGAACACCTTTGGGAAGAATTAGAAGCTATTTCCACGTAGCCTGCTATTTTGAAAACGCATTGGTTTTGGACTTCTGTCTCCCCGTAGCCAGAGTTTAAAAATACACATATCAAAAATCCGGCTTTAAAAATGAAGGGTTTATTTGCAAAATGATGTATCTCCATTTTGGAATTTTTTTTGGGAAATTGACATGTTTGTACTGGGCATTAACTATCATATTTATTTACAGTATTTTTTCATCAGAGTAATACTTGAGCTAATTGAAGGTCATGGACACAGGTTTTGAAAATTATTTTAATTTTTTCAGTACTTTAATGTTGAAAAACATCATAAATAACAGTAAAAAAAATAATGCTTATATACAACATGCCCACTTTAACACAGGAAAACATCTTGAATTGGTTACAAAAATAATTTTTCATGAATATTTTGACTGTCATATACAATATTTCATCCTTAATAATAATTCAGACACAACATGTAGTAAGATAATTAGGTGGTTTTTAAAATAATTTAAACAACTTTTTTTTTGCAAAATGACGTATATGCCACACTATACAACAAGTGTGTTTGTGTGTGTCTTTGTGTGTGTGTGTCTTTGTGTGTGTGTGTGTGTGTGTGTGTGTGTGTGTGTGTGTGTGTGTGTGTGTGTGTGTGTGTGTGTGTGTACGGACGGGGGAGGGTGCATAGACGTCTTTGTGTGAATGAGAACAATGCTCAAACACCCATTTAACAGTTAAATGAACATAAGTATAATTAACATTTCATAAACACTCTTTAAATTTCATTCAACACTCTTTAACACACTTTGAATTTCTTTAAAGTCTCTACTCCTCCTCACTATGGACATCAGTCGTCAAGGCCAAAGCATGACCATAGAAATCCATGACGTGTCCGGGAACCCCGATGGCTTTCAGTAGCTTGAGGATGTCCCTCTTCACATCCTTCACGGTCGTCATCACTGGGAGGGAAGGTGCTGTATACAGGTGCCAGTTTTTCCCTTTTTTGAGGACCATGTGCTCATAGGTGGGGCCATGGAAGGTTTCTCTCATGCCCAACCTTTTGAAATTGATCTCCAGCACTCGGGCATCATTGATTTTGAATGATCGTGTGGCCTTGATGAGAGCTTTGTGGTCGAAGTTCTCCCAGTCCTCCCTGTACACATTGTACAGAGGCATGCTTCCTTAGGATGGAAACATAGTCCTCTGGTAGCAGGATGGTGTCTTGCTTCCGGATGTCCTGCTCAATTCTTCCGAAAACTCTGTCGGGAGGAAGAAAACTGTGGCCACGGATAGGGAAGTAGTATTCCATCTTCACATTCTCAAAGATGGTACTGCGCAGACTGGACAGCATGCCGATCATTGTGGCATTCTTGTTCTGACCGTAGCATGAATCGCTGAAGAGCCTCAAACTGCCAGACCGCCGGATATCTTCAACAAACGTGGTCCTCAGACAGTGGTCCAGGGCAGATGTGGTCATGTTGCTGTCTTTTCTGTTCTCATTTTCCATCCAGACATAGAGATGGCAGTCGTTTGGTGCCTGCCTGCTTCTCATGCCATGGTGTTGTACAATACCAAACACGTACATGTATAGCTGCCTCGAATAATAGGCCTGGCCGATGGCTGATTTTGGAAGAGGGAGGTTCTGCATGATGTCAAAACTAAGAGTGACAGAATCCTGCACGCTATTCAGCAAGGTGTAGAACACCCGGGCTCTACGACGGTGCAGCATGAACGATATAATATCAGCCTTCTTCTCATCCTCTGTCAAGTTAGGGTCTTTCATCCTGAGTTCGGAGCTTGAGCAGGTGGCACAGCAGTGCCCAAATCCCAGATTGAAGTCAGAGCGGAACACGTTGTAATATAGGGAGTAGCTGATGTCTCTGTGTTCCTGCTCCTGAAACAGGTGGTACATCTTTGCCACAGACATGTCACTGGGCAAGTATTTCTTGCCCGGTGCACCACGGCGGGCATAGTGGCTGGCCTTGCACATAAAGGAGGACACATGCTGCACCACTGTCTGCCTCTTCTCCATCTTTTCATCCGCATGCCTGGTTCCACCTCTGCGCTCTGGCCTAGCCTCTCCATGTTCTTTGAAATAATCCACCAATCTGGACACTCTGCTGCCACTGACTCCTGCAAAATAGAGATTAAAAATCATATGAATGAATAAATAAATAAATAAATAATTGCAGACATACATACATAAATACATACATAAATAAAAGTTTCCTTCATGAACCAATCTAAATGCGTGGTTCAGCTGTCAGAGTTATAAAACAAGGTTTAATTTTTTTTTTCACTAAGCCTACAGTAAAGTATGTGCTGCTAACAGAAGCTTACAGTTTTCCGAAATAATATCCCATTTGTTCATTAAATCATAATTTGGGAAGCACGAACATAGAAAGCTGGTATAAAAAAATAAATCAATAACCGCGGAAGGTGCGCAGCAGAAAGATTGCGTGCGTAACGTGGACACTGCGCATTTGGCAATGCTGACCAGACGCTTCCACCATCAGAAACTTTGAAGCTGTCGGGCACAAACAATAACGGACTATCCTCATTAAAATAGCTTCTTCTCCTACCAATGGTCGGTATGCGTCCAAAGTGTCCGGCCATGTAACTCGGTTTGCAACACCAACGTAACAGCGAAAACAAACAAAGCGATTCCTCCTCCTTTTATAACAGCAAGACGCATGGCGAGCCAAGTATCGGAACAGGTGCACACTTTGAATATAGCCGTTTATATAATAACCCACCATGCCATAGTTAATGTTGTTGTTTATAGGCTAGTTAGATAACCAAACGTAACACATTGATTAACATTAAATTATTAAATAAGTTTGAGTATGACAACCGGACACATTGTTATTAATATAGCCCGGTTTATATATCTGCGCGGCCTATTACTTACAAGTATCATCATGAATAATGCTAATAATTTCAATGACAAAAATGAAAGAACAATCTTACCAAGAACACCTTCGAAGGTTTTCTTGCAAACCAGGACCTTTCCGTGGGGAGGAGTGTGGCGCAACAGGTGGTAGGTAACACTGGCACCCCTTGACTTTTTTCTGTCACCATCTGTGACTCTTCTCCTCTTGATATTTTCTATCGTAGCAAGCCTCAGGATGACTTTATCCTGGTCGACCTTTGCTGTGCTCCGGTACATAGTGTCACAATTGAAGGTGACATCTTCTTCAGTCAGTCTGTCGGACTGGCACCAATGCGTAACGGAGCTGTGCCCGCAGACAATTCTGGGGTTTTTTCCCTCTCTCGAGTGCCTGTCTCTTTGTGCCGTCTCCCTCTGATATGTCTCCTTTGGAGCTTTCCTCTTTCTTGTCAGAGGAACGACGGGCTCTAATCCCTCGTCAAAATCCATGGCTTGGGTCAACTTCGTTGACTTTATCGCGTCAACTTGAATCGATTGTTGCCTTAAGGCACAAGGATAAACGTGATTGTAAAAGTTTAATTTGCCTACTTAATCATTTATTTCTACACACAGTCTGTGTTTTAATTGTCTTTTACTAGTGCTAACTATCTATTATGCTATCTGATTCTTCCTGTTTATTTATCTGCGCTGACAGAAACAGATGTCGCCTTCTCGCGCAACTGTATTTGGCGCCATACCGCTTTGTAAACAAAATGTTATGTCGGATACGTCGCTTTGTAAACAAAGTGTTATGTCGGATACTTCGCTTTGCAAGTAAAGTGTTCTGTCACGTATGTCGTTTTGCAAGTTAAGTCATTTTAGATAGGTTTAAAAAGTATGTTCTCAAAATATTTCAGTGCCAATAATTTGCACATAGGTGAAATGACGTCTGAACAGTCGTTTCCAATAATAAAATGCAAAAGTCAAAAATTGTCGTTTACACCGTTTTGCAAATAGACCCTTCAAATATTCCATTTAGGGGGCTAAAACGCACATGTTACAATGGAGTTTTTATTTTGTTTATCCACCTGGTGTATTTCCACCTAAACAGGAGAAAAAAATACCCACATATAAAAATATCCTGCTACGTAGAAACAGCAGCTTAGAGCCGAGTCTGAGAGCCAGGCCTTCTTGACCTCACCAATGTACTTTTGGAAGAATGGTCAATAATTCCTATAAAGACACACCTCAACCTTGTGGCCAGCCTTACCAGATCAGTTGAAGATGTAACAGTTTGACTTCGACAAAGTAGGTTAGCGTGCATGCTGGCTTATTTATTTTAATTAAATATGCTAAAAAGTGTTTATGCAGTGCTACAGTGTTTCAAGTTAAGATAGCATGTATGCTGTGTTTCTTAAAATTTGCTAACCTCTGGCACAAAAGACAAGGCCATTGTTTGCATTTTCAGCGAGAATGGTGTCTAGTTTCTGCATGTAGCCTAAGTGTACATCTATTCATATACTGTATATTGAAGTTTATGGATGTAAATGAGAACAAAATATACTTTGGGTACTATTTTTAAGTATCATCCTTCCATCCTGAAGTTTTTCTTTTACATTGATCTCAGATCACTGCCCCCATCTGTTTCTTCAACACGTTCTCACCCCCAATGCCTCGAATACTGACAATTTTGTCAAGACCCTTTGCTTCGTCGTTCAAAGAAAAGGCAGCCTGTTTGCACCTTAATCTGATACAAAGGTCTACCACTGCAGTTTTGGCTGCAAGCTGCTATGAAAAGCTTTTTTATTCACATGCGCAGTAGCCCACACGGCTGCTCTGGTTCATGAAACGACTTCATACTCAGAGTTGCCAAATTAGGGACTTTGTCGCTTGGTTTAGTGACTTTTTGCTGTCCCTGCCTAATAAAAACTTCATGTAGCGACTTTTTGGTGAATCTGGTGACTTTCAAAAATGTGCCTTTTCATTGACAAAATCATTGTTTTTCAACATAATTGTAACTCTTCCGCGCTGTCACAAGCGTTTCCCACGGCGAAGCAGGGCTGCAGATTAGCTCTGATCTCCAAAAAGTAGCTAGCACTGCCCAGGCGTGTGGGTACTATTTCTACAGATCAGCGTGGCATGCGTGACGCTGTGACGTCATAAGTAACAGCACGTCATCTAGCGACTTTTCAGCGAGCCAATAGTGACTTTGGATTCATACTTATAAATTGGCGCACTAAACGTGGTCACTGACTGCTTATAACATTTGAGTACTCGAAAGCCATCAATGGGATATCCAACCAAGCTATGATACCACAGAATTTCCCATTGTGGGGCCATATGAAGTAATCAAATGTTTGTTGTAGCTACTGAAAAAAAAAATTGGAAACAGAAATGATTCCCCAAATTAACTTCAGACAAATGTGGTAACCGTGGAATAAGCGGAATAATTGACATCACAGTGTCGAATATCAGAAAGATAATGCACCTCGAGGTGTAATGAATGACCACTGTGCTTCACGTCAGGGCTATATG
The DNA here is from genome assembly GCF_034702125.1 of Engraulis encrasicolus. NCBI lineage: Eukaryota > Metazoa > Chordata > Actinopteri > Clupeiformes > Engraulidae > Engraulis > Engraulis encrasicolus. Next base: position 2,613,076 of record NC_085872.1, on the reverse strand, counting down.
AACACAACATTGTCAATTATCCCATACTTAGTGTAAACCTGGAGCTCTATCAGGATGTTCTTCCTTCCATTAGACATCCTGTTTTAATTCTATTATAGTCAGATGTTTGTGTATGACCACTACAAACCTTAATGAAGCAGGTAAAGCCTTTGGTAAAATACAGCCTCTAAACGGCTTTTTAATATATTTATATTACATATAAGTCATCAATGCTGTCATTCACCCCGACACCCCACACCATGTAAACACATACACACACATCCAGGAACACAAACACATCTCCCTCCGCCTGACTCTGTATCACACACCACAATGACACGCCATTTATTGAGTGGGATTGCTGGTGGGTATATAAAAAAGGCCATTACAAACAAGAGTGTGATTTATGAAATCAATCGGAAGGCAGGGGAAGCAAGCAACTCCCTCATTGTGTGTGTGTGTGTTCATGTTTCGCTCTCATTGTGAATGCATATCGCCTGTCTGCCTCATGGACAAACGACCCGCCTCCGTGTAAGAGAAACGACCAATGCTAAACGCACGCTAATCAACTTGTGAAATTAAACATCAAAAATGCAGAAATGATTGTGTGTGGCAAAGCAATTTGTCTGCAATTAGGTAAAGGGGTATTGCTCACTGGTTAGGGGTGTGAGATGGCAGAGGGTGAGAGGGTGAGAGAAGGGGGAGGGGGGGGTGGCAGGCATGGCCCATTAAGATGTTGAAAATACAGCCACACAAAGAGCACTGAAACAGGTGCCTCGTAAGGAAGAATGTGATGCTAACTATATCAAAATTTGTGGGTATGTGTGCGCATTGCCATTATTATTTAAGATCATTGTTGTAAATATACATAGGTTTTTCATTTACAAACATTTGTATTGTGAGGAGGGGCAAGATGCTAAACAGCCAACCAGATGAGCCCATTTTTTGACTTACAGCAGTTTCCAACATAACGATCGGAGGTTGAACAGTGTGCAGCCAGGGTTGCGCAGCCAGGGATTGTTTCAAACGGTAAACCCATGTAGGCCTATACAGTACAGTATTGAAATGTTAAACACGTCACACAATCACACACTTTAACAGGCACCACATATTACGTAGATCTTTTTTACTGGGGCATGTGTGTGTCTGTGTGGGGAGGGGGATTCATTGCATTTATATATTCTCTTTTACTCTCCTCTCCTCTGTTTCACTGAAAAATGTGGTGCCGTAACAGAAAAGGATCACATTAGCGGCACGTCTTTTACATTGTAATTCATCACAAATGGTTTGAAAACAGGGATTTAACTATGAAACATTTTTTGCCTTTAAAGGAACTTTTTTGAACATTAAAGAAATACTATGCAACTTTTTTATAGTCATGAAATGGCTTGGAACTCAAGGTTTTGCTTGACTGACCCGTTTTGGCGAAAAGTACAATATTTCCATCTGCTTTGACATTTGTTTTCAAGAATATGCAACTCACCAAGAGTTTAGCAGTATTCACTGGTGTTCCTTAACATTTTGTGTAGCAAAATATGTCTTCTGTCGTGTTTGATGTAGAATTTTGTAAATTAAGTTTCACTTTCACTTTCTTTCACAAAATGGCAAATAAAAAATAACAGAAGCCATATTTTGCCTTCAAACTTGTTAGGGACTGCTAGTGAACACCTCCAACCACTTTATGAGCTGTAGACTTTCGAAAACAAATGGTAAAGGTGATTTTAAGAACAGAGTTACACATGCCCGTAGACGGCCATTCTAAAGCTGGTTGAGATAAAATCCAAATGAGCCAAATAACAGAGACTGCAGCAAACATGAAATAAACGGTGAGGGGGACTCTAAAACATTGTAGACCACTCAGAAAAGGGGGTTAATGTTCAAAAAAGTGAAGTTCCCCTTTAAGTAAAAACACTTTTGACCTGCTTCAGTTTACGACATCGTCTCTTCCAAATAGGCTGCTGGGAGACTTTCTCCATTTCGCAATTATATAAGCAGCTATGGGTGTCAGCCAGCATCTTTAATTAGAGCCTCAATGTGTGTGTGTGTGTGTGTGTGTGTGTGTGTGTGTGTGTGTGTGTGTGTGTGTGTGTGTGTGTGTGTGTGTGTGTGTGTGTGTGTGAAATATGGGAGAGTGGGGCTTAAATGGGAGTTGTTTCAAGGCCAATTAAGCACCTACAGAAATTAATCTCTCTACATGTGTAATAAATCAAGCTGGAGCTGTGCTTGGCAAGGCCCTGGATTCAGGCCATGGGAGATGAGCATCAGACAGGCTGTGGGAGCCGCATGGATGGAGGGCTGAGAGAAAGCAAGACGTGTGTGTGTGTGTGTGTGTGTGTGTGTGTGTGTGTGTGTGTGTGTGTGTGTGTGTGTGTGGTGGATAAGTATTTCCTTTACCTTCCTCAAACACTCGTGTGTTTTAAGTTAATGAATCTCACATCAAAGAATAGTTGGCCAGCCATGACCCTAAAATACATTGAGATGGCATCCTACTGATGACTTATGGCATAGCTGCCAACTTGAAAAAGTAAGAGAATGTAAAGAGACCCCCCCCCCCCCAAAAAAAAAACCCTAACAACCACACAATTAATTTATTAATTATTTAACTTTTTACTTTCAAATTTCACCTCAATTTTTAGATATAATTTTGGCAACCACTACATTCTGGAACCTCAGAACTTATTACTGTAATAACTTGGTTATTGGCTAGCATGGTTGCCAACTTTTGAAAAATAAAATACATTGTTTTGGACCTTTTGACCTTCAAATTTGACCTTAACGGTCAAGTCCCATGTTGGCAACCGGCTGATAACATCTAGCATGGTTGCCGACTTTTAACAACAATTTACTTTACTTTGGCCAACAAGTAGTCCTCTAATTCTGTGGGTGTCTCCCAACCTTAAAACCATGAGTCATAGTTGACATGTTTCACATGCGGTACAGTGACATTTTCCATGTCTCATATCGCGTACTTGTGTCAGTGCACTGAAGGTTAGTGCATAGTAAGGTCTTGACACTATGCACTGTACCCACAATGGTGACAGACAAGTAGCATTACCTTGCCAAAATATTGGTTGGCAACTGTTTACATTGCACAGCGTCTCGTGTTTTGTATTTACATTTCCTTCACCCAAAATGGCAACTATCTACCATACAATACATGGCTTGGCATGAAAAGTTTGGTGTCTCTGCAACGTTACTTACAGAATTGAGAGACTCATGACTAAAGTCTTCTACTGAATTGCACGCCACGTTTCTTCTTTACTAACATGGTGGCCGTTTAGTGTGTGCACTGTGTTTTTGACCATTGTTAGTGCAGCATCCAGGGCCCAGGGCAGTTTCAGTGCACTGAATTGACCAACATTTTTAGCCTGAGGGTCCTAAGAACTGAAACATAGGCTGAATCTCAAATGGCGCACTTCTGCACTTTAGTGTTCAGGTTTCAGTGCGTATGCCGTATTAGTTACGCACTGAAACATAGTGCCCGAAGTGCACAAGTGCGCCATTTAAGATCCAGCTATAGTGCCGTAGTGCACAAGTGCATGATATGACTGGAACACAGTGTGCACGTACGCACACACACACACACACACACACACACACACACACACTGTGATGACGCGGCTTATGGGCGCGTCACCACCGCGTCCAGGCGGACGCTTTTAAACTTTTAACGCCAAAGCGCTTTCCCCTCTCTCACCTCTTATAAGCCCGCGGCTGAAACGCCGCGCATTGGACATTCATTTATGTGTCGGGACAATGTTATGAACATCTGGCGATGTGTTGTTTTAATGTTGGCCGACTCATGGGTGCACACATGTGTTGTAATATTAGATATTCTGCCACCTTCTGTTATGTTTTGTGTATTACCAGTTCTACCCAGAATGCTGTTCTACTTTTACCCGCTCTCTCTCTTAATAAAGTAGCTGTCTGACCAGCATCAAACTTGAACATGGTGACCCCGAAATTTGAACATTGTGGCGTTATGCGGCAAATCCGAGGGAATAACTTCATGGAAACTTGTGTGTAATGCTTCTCGGAGGGGTATGTATGGACTGTTTATCGCATCTTCGAGCCACATATTCAGCTAGATATCTCGGAGTGCTAGACCGACGAGTCAAGTATGGCACTACACTACAAACCTCAGACGCAAGTCGATTGGAACTCCAGAGATGCTTATAGTCAATATCGTTTGTGGCGCAAGGAAGTTGAGCGAATTATTAATGGCCCCCTCCACGAGGAATTTGAGGAAGTTAAGCTAAACCATGTATTCATATGGGCTGGTGCGCAGGTTGAACGGCTAGTTGAAGCCAAACAAGCCGAAGACCCTACGTGTAGTGTTGCCACGGTAGACGAGCTGCTAGATTGCCTAGATGGAATTCTCACACACTCGACACACTTTCGCGAGGCAAGAGAGGACTTCTACAATGCAAAGCAGACAACTGGTGAGAACACCACTGCGTTTTACAGTCGCATTCTTGAGCTGCACAAACAGGCTGAATTTCCTGTGGGCTCTGATTTCCTCATTGTGGATAAATTAATTCATGGCTGCACTAATGTCGAATGCAAACGAAAGCTAATGACCAAAGAAAAAACAGTCACTGTAAAAACGTGCTTGGACGTGTTACGACGATACGAATCTGTTGATGCAACAATGCAGCGTTTTACCGAAACACAGGTGCATGCAACATATTCTCACGATCCATCTCGCCGATCTCAGCAGCGGGGAGGCAAGCCAAAAACAAAGCAGCCAACCGATCCCCGTGCTGTGCACCGTGAGTTCAAGCCTGCAACAGGTGACTCAAACAGGGAATGCAGATGGTGTGGTGGACAAAGTCATGCTCGTGATAGATGTCCAGCTCAAGATGTGAGATGCAATTTTTGCAAAAAACCAGGTCACTTTGAAAAAGTGTGTAGACTTAAAAAATCAGTCAAAACCACTAATGCAGTTCAAATAGCAGACACTGACCTGAGTGCAGAGGAAGACACATGTGATCACGCCTATGACATAAGCACTGTTCAACCCACAAATGTCCATGCACGTGAGGTTATGGCTGATGTCACTTTTCACACCACTGGTGACCATTGTCTACAAGGAAAGGTAGATACCGGAGCAATGACAACATGCATGCCGATTTCACTCTTGCCTAAAGTGAACATCAAACAACAATCCCTACTCTGCGCTGACATTCGACTGCGTAGTGTTACTGGAGCGAGCATACCAGTGAGTGGCAAAATCAAAACAAAAGTCACATGTAATGGCATCACCCGCACTGTTGAAATTATCATTACAAATGCCGGTACTGAGCTTATACTCGGGCTCGAGTTTTGCAAACAATTCAAACTTGTCCAAATATCTGATGTGTGCATTCAGCGAAACATTAATGTTGAGGCTGTACATGTTACAGAAGAGTCTGATGTCGACTATGAGTCTCTCCAAAAGAAATGGCGACGTCACTTGCCCCTGGGAAAAGAGACAGGCGATCCCATGGAGGACTTGAAACGCATATTTCCTGACATGTTTGATGGTTCAGTCGGTCTGTTCGACGGCGAGGCAGAATTAAAGCTGACACCAGGTGCCACACCCGTACAACTCCCCCCTCGTGCAGTTCCAGTGAGTGTACTCCCCAGACTCAAGAATGAATTGGATCGCATGGAGGCAGAAGGAATCATACGCCCATGCCCAGAAACAACCAGCTGGGTTCACAACCTAGTAATCGTTGTCAAAAAGAGCGGTGATATCCGGGTGTGCCTTGACCCCAAGAATTTAAACAAATGCTTAGTGCGCAACATTCATTACACTGCCTCATGGGAAGATGCCAAAAACACTTTCAAAAATGGAAAATACTTCTCAACCCTGGATGCCAAAAGTGGCTACTGGACACAGATGCTGAGCCCAGAAAGTCAGCCATTGACCGCTTTCAATACCCCATTCAAGAAATACTGCTTCGTTCGCTTACCATTTGGCCTGTCTGTATCATCAGAAATCTTCTGTGCCCAAATGGACAAAGCCCTGGCAGGCGTCCCAGGCACATTTCCCTGTGCAGATGATGTCAAAATTCAGGGATCGACGGAAGAGCGTCACGACATCCACCTCCTCGAGACAGTGAGCCGAGCCAAGGCTGCTGGGATCAAATTCAATCCAGACAAGTGTCAGGTGAAAAAGAGACGAATTGAGTACTTCGGAAGAATCATTTCACCAGATGGCGTGGAACCTTGCCCAAAAAGGTGAAGGCCATTCTACAACTGGGCGCTCCGGAAAACAAGCAGGAACTACAGAGCTTCCTGGGGTCAGTCAATTTTATGTCTAACTTCATCCCAAACCTGGCCCAGAAAACAGTCAGCATGCGTGGCCTCCTGAAAAAAGATGTTCGCTATACCTGGACTTCGGACATGCAAACTGAGTTCGAAAGTGTCAAAACGGGGATTTCACAAGCAATGAAGCTCACGCACTTTGATCCTGCCAAGCAGGTGGTTATAGAGACAGGGCTTGGGGCCGTCCTACTACAAAATGGACGCCCAGTGAAGTTCCTAAGCAAGTCACTTACCCCAACTGAGAGTGAGTATTCAAACATAGAAAGAGAACTCTTGGCGGTGCTTTTTGCATGCGAGAAGCTGCACGTGTATGTGTTTGGAAGACGCGTCAACATTCACACGGACCACAAGCCACTTGAATCCATTTTCAGAAAACCCATCAGTCTGGCTCCGCCACGCCTGCAGAGAATGCTTCTGAGACTCCGCACCTACGATGTTCATGTCGAATACGTTGGTGCCAAACACGTCCCTCTCGCAGACACACTCTCTAGGCTGGTCAAACCTGGCTCGGACCCGACAATTCCAGGCTTGGATGTCAGCATCGCTCAGGTCCTCAAGATAAGGCATACGCGCCTGGCGAACTTGCAGGAGGAGACCAAGTGTGATCCTGTGCTCTCCACACTAGGCCAGCTGATCAGCAATGGGTGGCCTGAGAGTATGCAAGACCTTCCAGACACATTGCAGCATTACTGGTGCTTCCGAGACGAGCTCTCATGCACTGACGGCCTCATAATGAAAGGTAGTAGAGTAGTCGTCCCATCAAAAATGCAGGCAGACACACTACAACGCCTACATGATGGCCACCAAGGCTTATCTGCCATTCTCAAGCGAGCTCGACGTTCAGTCTACTGGCTAAATATGCAGAATGAAATCACTGATCTTGCCAATGGCTGCGAGGAGTGTCAAATACATGGTGCAAAGAAACCTCGCCCACCAGAGAGGCAGATATCCACAACCAGACCCATGGAGGTTCTGGGATGCGACCTAATGGACTTCCAAGGTCAGCCCATCCTGGTGTCCATAGATTACTTCTCTGGCTACATCTTCATAGACCCACTGCGAAACAGCACCACCAGTGTTGTAACTGCCCGCTTGAATGACAACTTCAGGCGTTTCGGCCTGGCAGAGAGGGTCATATCTGACAATGGCCCATGCTTTCGATCAGACCAGTTCCAGAAGTTTTGTGAGCTGTTTGAGATTCACCACACCACAACCAGCCCCTACCACCATCAAAGCAATGGCAGAGTCGAACGTGCAATCCGAACTGTGCGTAACATCCTCAAAAAGTGTAAGAATGACACTGAAATCACACTAGCCATCCTGGCCTATCTTGACACCCCAATCAGTTCAGACCTACCATCACCTGCGGAGCTATTCCTCAACAGACACATTAACACTCGGCTTGGCCAGCCACTGAACTCCACTCACCTCACTGAGGAACAGAAGCTCAGTCTCACAGACAAGAGATCAGCCCACCTCAAACCGCAGCGTACCCCTCAGATACGCTACGCGCCACAGCAGCCTATCTGGTACACCGAGGACTGCTCATCAGAGTGGAAAGCAGGTTACATAGACATCGCTGACATGCATCCAGACTCCTACTGGATCATCACACAAACAGGCAGTCGACTCCGGCGCAACCAACGCGACATCAAGGTTCGATATCCATTCAACCCACCATCAGCGGCACCCCATCACACGGAGCTCAACTTCCCCGACAGCGGCGACGACGCTCCACCTGTCTCCACCGACAGTGAGGTGACCAATCCGGTTGCCAACGAGTCCACTCCACATGCAGCAACACCTGTCGACTGTCCAGTCAACGTCCCGGTCCCCTCGAAACCAGTGCCTCCAGAAAAACCATCGCCAGCACTGAGGCGATCTGGTCGGGTGACCAAATCCACTAAAGACCCCAACTTTGTGTACTCTACGTACAAAGGCAGGTGCTGAGGACCTAGCCTACAGTAAGACATGTCCTGGGACCTCTGTCTTACAAATGTATGTTTGTCATGTTTGTCATGCTTAAAAAAAAAAAAAAAAGAAAAAAAAGAAAAAGAAAAGAAAATGCTGTTGACAATCCAAGTGTTACTTGTTTTACACTTGCACTCACCCAGCTGTGGACTTTTAGTTATTCCCATGTAACTTCATTGAAGGTGGAACATTCAATTTTTTTTTCTTTTTTTTTATGTATGCTTAGACTTTGCGTTGTTGACATATTGGCAGTGCTAAGGCACCACTTAAAAAGGGGCATGTTGTAATATTAGATATTCTGCCACCTTCTGTTATGTTTTGTGTATTACCAGTTCTACCCAGAATGCTGTTCTACTTTTACCCGCTCTCCCTCTTAATAAAGTAGCTGTCTGACCAGCATCAAACTTGAACAACATGATAACCGCAACATGACAAACATTTTACACACGCTAAGCGCTCCCACATAGTCACACGCCATACACCTCGCACAGCGACATCAAACACAAACACAGTGTTGTCCGAAATGCTTATGTCACGAATCCCCTTCATCATGTTTGCAAAGAATACCACCTCCTGAATGTTTTGGGTTTACTGTTTAAACCCATTTTCTTTCGCCAAGTGTTTCTGTAGCTTTTTAAAACGTACCTGTAGTCTTGCAGCTCTTCCGGGTCTGGTGAGAGAAACCGAGGGCATGATTCAGTGCGCATATATCCATGGGCGCGTTCGCTCATTGGCAGCGCTGCGCGCTGCAAAATCAATTATCTTTATTTTTGCTTTTTGTTGCTTTATTTCTTGGTGCATTCATTTGTTATCATTTGTGTTAAAGGCCTGATTTAGTTATTATATGTTTGGTACCGTTTTATAGAGTTTATTTAGTTATTTTCAGTTCTGTTTGTAAGTCCCCCCTGGCTTATGTTGTCTAATGGATTAGTCCAGGGGCCAGGGCGGGAAAACTTTTGCTTAAAAGGTCCGACTCCTCATTTGCTCAAGGAGGTCGGTAGGTGAAGGTTACCTTACCTGAGTATTGTACTTATGCTATGCCAAAGCATTTTTCTCTGCTGAAGAGATATTTTGATTTTGACCTTTTTGCTATTATTTTTGTAAATATATTTTTTGTAAATATTTTTCTTTTTGAATACTTACCTTTTTGGATTCTTGGGACACTTTTGTAAATATCACTCCTGGTGTGAAGAAAAATAAAACTCAGTCGACGCAGTTTTTGTCTGTTGGAGCATTTTTGGTGCCATTCCAAGACCCCTCGACACTCTACCTTTCACAAGTGGTGGCAGCGGTGTTTTTCCAGTGTCAAAAGAGGGTGGCACCCAACGATGTCACAGCAGGCCAGCCTGCAACCAAATGCTGTGAGAAACAGATCAGCAGAGTCGACTGCACACCAGACGGCGACAGAGGACAACATGACTTCCAGGCCCCATTCTGCACCCCCAGATGACCGGACGTCCAGACTGGAGGAGACGCTACGCTCATTCATCCAATCACAGCAAGCCAGAGAGGAGCGCCAGGACCAGAATTGGCGAGCAATGCAACATCAGTTCCAGCAACTCCAGGTGCTTGTGAACGGAGAGCTCTTCGACCAACGTCCAGCAGAGGGAGCCACGAGCCATTTACCAGATCCAGTCGCACGAGAGCCCGGCGTACCAGACGATCACAGCCAAAGACGGGAGGAGTAGCAACAAAGTCCAGCCCACGGCGCGTCTGATGCAGCAAGGTCAGCGACGGGTCAACCACTGGAGCCCGTTACGCCAGCTCACGGCACACCAGGGCGGGACCAGCTATTCACACGCTCAGTCACCCCCATGCCAGATCTTCCAAGGTCGGTGAGCGTAACCCCATCCGAGTTTTATGGCTGGAGTCGTCCCAAGATGACACCGTACCAAGAAGATGAAGATATTGAACATTATCTTACCACTTTTGAAAGACTCGCTTTGGCTAACCAATGGCCAAGACACAGTTGGGCTGTTTACCTTGTGCCCCTGCTGACAGGGAAAGCCCGTGGGGCATATGTCGCAATGGATATTGACAACACCATGGACTATACTAAAGTCAAAGAGGCCATACTGGCCAAGTTTGAGATTAACACCGACACCTACCGACACAGATTCCGGTCCATGACGCTACTGGACGGAGAGACTGCCAAAGAGCTGCAGGCACGCCTTAGTGACCTGTACACCAAGTGGATGTGCCCGGCGCAGAAGACTAAAGCTGAAGTCGGGGACTCCATTGTACTGGAGCAGTTCCTGCGTATGCTGAACCCGGAGCTGAGGATATGGGTCAAGGAGCGCAACCCGGTGACGTCGAAAGAAGCCGCGGACCAGGCAGAAGCCTTCATCGCAGCTCGACGCCACAGAGGGACCTACCAGCTCGGCGCCCACGAGACCACTGCGAGGCGGGGCCAACCACCACCGAGGCAACCAACGCGTCAGCCTTCCAGTAAGTCTGTGGGTGGCGGTCGTGTGTTCAATAGGTCCTATAGCTCCCATAACCCCAATTCCCAGCCCAGCACACAGTCTAAGCCCAGGCCCAACATAGTTTGCCATAACTGTCATCAACCCAATCATATCAAGCCAGACTGTCCCTTATTCTCTGTTAGCAACGCCAGCCTACACCTAGCTCCACTGACACGCTAGTTCCCGTCACCATCAGGGGTAGGACTTTGCAGGCCCTTGTAGACACTGGTAGTAGCCAGACATTCGTAAGGAGCGCTTGTCTTGACCCTGCAGATTATGCCACTGTTGGCAGAGTGAGGGTGAGATGTATCCACGGAGATGAAACTGAACATCAGACAGTTAATGTAGACATGGAGATTGATGGCCAGAGGTATCTGCTAAATGTTGGCATAATGGATTCACTGCCGTATCTATCCCATTGTGCTAGGCCAGGATTTGCCTGTGTTACTTGATTTACTGGAGAAGTCTGTACCTGTAGCATCTGCTTTTGTTACTACACGTTTACAAGCTCAAGCTGAGTTGGCGGAGCTACCGTTTCCAGTCACACAGCCTGTTGCTAAGCCCAAAAAGTCTAGGTCACTGAAGAGAAGGGACAAGTTTTTAGGTACTCCTGTGCAGGAGCAGTTGCCCCTTCCACCACTAGATGGCGACGTGGTAGACAGTGCAGATTTCAAAGACCTTCAGAAAGCTGACCCTACACTTAAGTCTTGTTTTGAGAAAGTTGTGAGTGAGGAGGATGTCATGAAGGCTACCGTGTGTGGCAAAGAATGCTTTGTTGGGAGAGATGGTGTGCTGATGTGTGTGTTTGAGGAAGCAGAGCATATCGTAGTCCCTGAGTCACTGCGGCCCAAAGTTCTACACCTTGCACATAGTATCCCCTGGTCAGGACACTTAGGGCAGCAGAAGACACTAGACAGAGTTGCTAAGCGCTTTTACTGGCCCAAGTGGTATCAAGAGGTGATTGATTACTGCAAGTCTTGCCCCACATGCCAACTCAGATCCAAAACTCCCAGAGCCCAAAAAGCACCACTCATGAGCATGCCCATAATCGACACACCATTCACAAGAATTGCTATGGATATTGTAGGCCCTTTGGAGAAGAGTAGAGGAGGCCACCGTTACATCTTAGTCATTTGCGACTATGCTACTCGATATCCCGAGGCCTACCCCCTCAGAAATGTTAAGTCAAGACAAGTGGCTAACTGTCTCATTCAGTTGTTCTCAAGAGTAGGCATTCCCAGAGAAATCCTCACAGACCAGGGAACCAACTTTAACTCCCGTTTCATGAGACAGGTTTACTCCCTCCTGGGCATTAGGCCCATTAGAACCACACCGTACCACCCACAGACTGATGGATTGGTTGAGCGCTTCAACCAGACCCTCAAATCCATGCTGAGGAAGTTTGTGTGTGACACCGGCGCAGACTGGGACCAGTGGCTGCCATACCTCCTGTTCGCGTACAGGGAGGTCCCCCAAGCTTCAACTGGCTACTCCCCTTTCGAGCTCCTTTTCGGCCGCCAGGTGAGAGGACCCCTGGATCTGCTCAAAGAGGCGTGGACCGGAGAAGGAGCACCACAACAAACCAGCGTCGCGGAGTACGTGCTGAAGATGAGAGCCAAGCTTGAGGAGCTCAGCAGCAGAGCTTGACATTAACTTTTTCACCCACTGGCCACTGTGGCTAGTGGTTTTCCCAAGTCACTAGCCATTCAGGTATTCCACTAGCCACTGATTTTCTATCTTTTTTTTCCCATCATGATACGTGTACGTCTAACCTCAGAAGATGAGGTGCTAAAGCAAGATGAGTGTATACCTTTCTACATGGAAGTATATCAAGCAAAGAGAAACTGAATTAACTGAGCTTTTTCTTGAACTTAATAAAAACAACTGATACACAATGGGCAAACAGCAACAAAAAGGCTAAGATGCATATGTTACCAAGGAATATGCTGCCAGCCAAATTGGCTAGTGACACTGAAAGTACTACTAGCCACAGCCAAGTTTTACCAGCATTTGGCCGGTTGGCTAGTGCCAGTGTCAAGCCCTGCTCAGCAGCCTGGCCCACGACAACATGGTCAAGGCCCAGTCACGCCAGAAGACCACGTACGACCGGACAGCACGGAGCCGCACCTTCAACCCGGGCCAGAAGGTTCTCCTGCTACTGCCCTCGTCCACCAGCAGTCTCCTGGCGAGATGGCAGGGGCCGTTCGAGGTGCTGGCAAAAGTGGGTCCGGTGACGTACGAACTCGCCATGCCAGATCGTCGAAAGCCAAGACAAAGGTTCCACATCAACCTGCTCAAAGAGTGGGTACCTCGACCAGACACCACCAGCCACCTGAACTGGGCTCGGGTGGTGGAAGAAGAGGAGGAGACCAAGGAGCAGTACTTCCCCACGGGGGGAGGCGAGACTTCTCCACCGCTGCAGCATCTGTCCAGTCGCCAGCAGGACGACGTGCAGCAGGTCATTCCCAAGGGCCTGTTCAGAGAGGAGCCTGGACGGACTTCGCTGATGCAGCACCACATCCGTCTGACAGGACCAGGTCCGGTCCGACAGACTGCTTGCCGGGTCCCGGCGAGGCTCATCCCTGCTTTGAAGGCGGAGGTCCACGCAATGCTGGACATGGGCGTGATAGTGCCATCGCGCAGCGAATGGTGCAGCCCCGTCGTTTTAGTCCCCAAAAAGGATGGCGAGCTGCGCTTTTGTGTTGACTTTTCTAAGCTGAACTCAATCTCAGCCTTTGACCCCTACCCAATGCCAAGGGTAGATGAGATGGTGGAACGGTTGGGCAAAGCCCAGTACCTCAGTACCCTCGATCTTTGCAAGGGGTACTGGCAAGTGCCACTCACGCCAGAGGTCCAAGAACTGACAGCCTTTCGGGCCCCGAGTGGACTTTACCAGTGTACCACCATGCCCTTCGGACTCCATGGAGCGGCCGCTACATTCCAGCGGCTCATGGATCAAGTGCTGTGGGGGGCGGAGACTTATGCCGCCGCCTACATCGACGACGTCATCATCTACAGCTCCTCTTGGGAGGAGCATGTGACCCATCTGGCTGACGTGTTCAGCCGGATCAGCAACGCCGGCCTGGTTGTGAACGCCAGCAAATGTCAGCTGGCTAGGCCGGAGGTCTGCTACTTAGGCTACGTGCTGGGTAGTGGCAACATCAAGCCACAAGTGAGCAAGGTGGAGGCTGTCCGTGACCGCCCACGTCCCACAACCAAGAAGGGTGTGAGATCCTCCCTGGGTCTCGTGGGGTGGTACAGGCGGTTTATCCCCAACTTCTCCACACGTGCCTCCAAGCTCACTGACTTGACCCGCAAAAACAGCCCCAACAAGGTTGTGTGGACAGACGACTGTCAGGCAGCCTTCCAGGACCTGAAGGATTGTCTTTGTGACTCACCTGTGCTGCAGAGCCCCAACTTTGATCTGCCCTTCACGGTGCAGACCGACGCCTCTGGGCTGGGGCTTGGTGCCGTGCTACTGCAGGGGGAAGGGGCAGATCGACATCCGGTGCAGTACATCAGTCGTAAGCTGTTCGACCGTGAGACCCGGTACTCCACGGTTGAAAAAGAGTGCCTGGCCATCAAGTGGGCCTTGGACAGTCTCCGGTACTATCTGTTGGGGAAACGGTTTGACTTGGAGACAGACCACCGTGCGCTGCAGTGGCTCCACCGCATGAGAGACAGTAATGCCAAAGTCACGCGGTGGTACCTGTCATTGCAGCCCTAAAACTTCACCATCCGGTATAAGGCCGGAAAAGAAAATGTTTCCGCTGACTTCTTGTCCCGCCCCGAGGAGGAGGGGCAATCTTAAGGAGGGGGGTGTGTGATGACGCGGCTTATGGGCGCGTCACCACCGCGTCCAGGCGGACGCTTTTAAACTTTTAACGCCAAAGCGCTTTCCCCTCTCTCACCTCTTATAAGCCCGCGGCTGAAACGCCGCGCATTGGACATTCATTTATGTGTCGGGACAATGTTATGAACATCTGGCGATGTGTTGTTTTAATGTTGGCCGACTCATGGGTGCACACATGATAACCGCAACATGACAAACATTTTACACACGCTAAGCGCTCCCACATAGTCACACGCCATACACCTCGCACAGCGACATAAAACACAAACACAGTGTTGTCCGAAATGCTTATGTCACGAATCCCCTTCATCATGTTTGCAAAGAATACCACCTCCTGAATGTTTTGTGTTTACTGTTTAAACCCATTTTCTTTCGCCAAGTGTTTCTGTAGCTTTTTAAAACGTACCTGCAGTCTTGCAGCTCTTCCGGGTCTGGTGAGAGAAACCGAGGGCATGATTCAGTGCGCATATATCCATGGGCGCGTTCGCTCAATGGCAGCGCTGCGCGCTGCAAAATCAATTATCTTTATTTTTGCTTTTTGTTGCTTTATTTCTTGGTGCATTCATTTGTTATCATTTGTGTTAAAGGCCTGATTTAGTTATTATATGTTTGGTACCGTTTTATAGAGTTTATTTAGTTATTTTCAGTTCTGTTTGTAAGTCCCCCCTGGCTTATGTTGTCTAATGGATTAGTCCAGGGCCAGGGCGGGAAAACTTTTGATTAAAAGGTCCGACTCCTCATTTGCTCAAGGAGGTCGGTAGGTGAAGGTTACCTTACCTGTGAATATTGTCATATGCTATGCCAAAGCATTTTTCTCTGCTGAAGAGATATTTTGATTTTGACCTTTTTGCTATTATTTTTGTAAATATATTTTTTGTAAATATTTTTCTTTTTGAATACTTACCTTTTTGGATTCTTGGGACACTTTTGTAAATATCACTCCTGGTGTGAAGAAAAATAAAACTCAGTCGACGCAGTTTTTGTCTGTTGGAGCATTTTTGGTGCCATTCCAAGACCCCTCGACACTCTACCTTTCACACACACACACACACACACACACACACACACACACACACACACACACACACACACACACACACACACACACACACACACACACACACACACACACACACACACACACACACACATTTTTTGCATAGTTACAAAACACATTTGCATTGACTATAAAACTGACTATCAGTTGTATTTGTTCATTTTTAAATTGGCCATGATATCACAAAATCACTAGTGAGAGTGCATTGCTTGATAAAATAGTAGCACTCGGTGGTGTGTGTGTGTGTGTGTGTGTGTGTGTGTGTGTGTGTGTGTGTGTGGTGAAGTCGGGTAGTGGAGTGGGTGGGTGTAAATGAGGCACACACTGCCTGTAGTGATTAAGTCTGTAATCAGACATGTTGATTCACGCATGGCTACTCTCATGTGGAGTTGGCTGCTGTGCCAATGTTATTCATTGTCCACTCCAATAGAGGCAGGCCATAAGCTTCAGTCTGTCTGTAAAGATTTTCATTGATCCAGGTCATAAAGAGTGTAGTGGTAAGCAAGTGGACACAAGGCTACACAAAGGGAAACAGCAGAAGGAAGCACATACTGAAATATGTACTGTATATACACTATATACGTATGTACATGTATATGGTTTATCTTAAAATACTAAGTAGGCTCCTAATATACCATTCCAGCATGCTTTAAAAACACCAATACATGGAGGTTAGTCTACGTATAAACATACCCAAATGTAAAACCCTGATTATGGTTTATTGAGTGTGATGCGGTTTAAGTGTGTGTCCTTGTGTGGGGAAACAGCTGTTGTGATGTGCCATGCATGCATGCTACTGTTTACATAGCAATGCTAGCTTCACCGACGGTAGTAGTCAGCTTCTCCTGTTCACTACAGCGTCAATTTCATCATGGGGGTAATAAAAGAACAAAATGAAGAATCCAACTTATCTGGTTGCCGATCAAAACCAAGGTAAGGGTAATAATCCAATCTCAGTTCACAATGTGTAGGGCAGTAGGATCTAGCCAAGGTTTGCATTATTCCCCAGAAGGTGTGTTCAGTCGAAGTGAAAGTGTTGTCTTCTGTAGGCTAATTATTGTGTGAAGCATACTATAAAGCGCCATAGAGTGGACGTTGACTGTAGCCTAGGCTACTGTAGCACTAAGGAAACAACATCCTTGTGTTTATGAAGATGACAGCATCGCAGACACTTGGCAACGTGTACACAGAGAGGGGAAAGGGTGCCGCGCAACAGTGACGTCACCGACGCAGGGCAACAGTTCCATACAGTAGGCTACAGTTATCAAAAATATTCTTGGGTTGGCGCCGATCCTGGCGTTGTGATTAAAATGTCCAGATGATGACACAACCTTTTGACTGTCATCTATGTCTGTTCTACGTATCACAGAGCTCCCAAAATCACACACATTAAGCATTGAGGTGTCTAGTTATGAAATACCTGTTCCCGTTTTGGGAGCCAACGCATGGGAAGTAAAAACGAGTTTTCCCGTGACTTGGTAGTCAATTTGTTAAGATCTTCCAATCCTGCGAGGAGGCACAGCTCCACATTGCCCCCAGCCTGCTCAGCGACAACATCATAATCCTTCAGCAGGCGCCCCAGGGCTGAAGTGCTCAGGTATGAACCGACTCGGTAGTGCACCGGCACTCGTAGACCAGGTGTAGAATCGAAGCAGCACACAAACTCGAGTCGGACCCCTTGCTGTCCGACCAACTCGGCGTCCAGAATGTGCGATACATACTTCTCTGCCTCGGCCGCCATCATCTGCCTTGTCTTCTCGTGCTGGAGGTTGCGCAAGGTGATCATGCCGGAGACAGGGTGCCAGGTCTTCATTGGGTATTGCACATGAGGAGACGGGGAGTACATTTGGAAGAATTTAGGATTAGGGTTAGGTTAGGGGAATTTTCACTGATCAGGCAACCTTGGCCAAGTCGTGTGACTGCAGGGGATGGCTGTGCTTTGGTCAGCCTTGGGATTATGGGTTAGGGTTAGGGTTGGTTTAGGGTAACTGCATGCACTCTCCCTAAACTGTTAAAAGCTGAGCAACGTAGCACAAACCACAGAGATGGCATATCTTGCGACTTTATTCTGACAATAGACATCAATGTAGGAATAGCGACATATCAGAATAGCGCCATGTAACCTTCTAACTCAGCCTGTGTTTGTAGAGAATCTTATGAGAAGACTGTTGAAGTCGAAGGATTTCAAGTATTCAAAGTATTCGCGCAGCTGTGTTTTCAAACCCTCCAGGTGCTCTTTCACTGCACTTGTCACGGTGATGGGAAGCCGTGTCTCTTCCTTTGTCAGAAAATCTGACATGTTTTCAGAGGAGTCATAATTCCCCTGGTTGACACGCTTCTTCCATAGCGCAAGTTTTCTTATGGTTGCCTCCACTTCGTGCTGGACCTTGAACACGTTGACAGCTAATCCCTGAAGAGCCAGATTCAAACTATTCAAGTGGCTGAAAATATCGATGAGATAAGCCAATTTTAGACTCGCGAGCCATCCTACGTACTTCCGCCAAAGGATTGGCTCCAGTACTGTAGTCTGGCCGTGCTTCTCTGTGGAGTGACTGGAGCTGTAGAATTTTGATCGCAACGCCCCCCTAGAAATCAGCCAATAATTGAATACGCCGCCCACGTGGGGGCGAAAGGGGGGGGACGCTCGTGACAATGACGTACACATCTGCACCAGAGCCATTGGTCTGCGCTATGTTGTTGTTGAGTAACTGCCACCGATTGGGTGAGAGTTGTCCAATAATTTCAAACCATAACTGAGTGCAAACTTCCTGCTTCCTACAATCGCTTCAGAGCAAACAAATGCCAGACCATGAATACGAAATGAAATGGCAGTATTATGGGATGGTCAGGACCAGGCTAAGCCAATTTAGCCAGCCACTCAAAATCACTGAAGCAGTGTGCGAGTTCAAACTTTGAGGTGAGAAAAAACAGGCGCAATTCATCGTGAAGCTCGAACAGGCGCGTCAACACCTTTCCCCTGGACAACCACCATACTTCAGTGGTTGTCATACTTACTATTCTAATTATGATGGTTTTCAGACGCTGGATTTATCAACGATGGGATTGGAGAGGTACGCATGTTTAGTAAATCTCACGTGAGCCTCGTCATACGACGAGATCTGCGCTCATTTCTGCGATGGTTTCTACGCAAGTTTGGTAAATGAGGGCCATTGTCTGCCATGTCATCAATTCTGCGTTTGACAGTATTGTCCGACAGTGAAAGCAGTTTAATTGGCTGTAATGCCTTCTCTGCCATACATCCTCTCCACTATAATTTTAGTACATGGAAGAAAAGTCTCGCCATCAGTGTGTGGTTTTCCGGTCTTAGAGATTAGCTCGGATGGCAGGTATTAAGTTTTCCACTGAAATTGCATCGTCATTGCCCGACCTTTCATTAGCCTACTTCTTTGTTGCTCTCATATTCCTTGAGCTTTTTCTCAAAAAACTGAAGAGGCTTGGTGACATACTCTCCATGTTTTGTTGCGAGGTGACGGTGCAGTTAACACGGCTTCAGATTCTCATTTGACAGTGTCTCCAAGCACACCAGACACAGCGGTAGTGGTTCAACCTCGGAGTCAGTCCAGTGATACCCCAACCCCAGATACTCATCGCTGTACTTTCGCCGGCATCTTCTTTTTTGTTTGGCAACAGGATGATCACTTGTAGATTCTGTACTCTCGGTTCTTTTAAGTCGCCCTATTGCTAACCAGCGATCCATTTTGCTGCTGCTTTAAAAAAAAAAAAACGTAACTAGCTTTGCTTTGGCGTATATCATCACCATGACAACGACCAAACCGCAACTGATGGTAGTCAGCAGCCAATCATAATCCCCTTTTGCTTTGAAAGATAGCCTAAAGACATACTCAACAATACATAAAATTCAGGAAATAACTTTTAAAATTTTGGGGCACACAGTCCCACACAACTATGATATTTCGATTTTTAGAAAAGAATTCCGTGGCCCACCTCCTCTGTAAACGTTGGGCTACAATGGTCCAAGGTTTTTACTTGGGCAAAAAAGGTTAATTGTTGGTGTCGTCGTACTTCGGTTCAGCACGACAAATCATTAGCCATTAGCAGTTTGTGTGTGGCCAATTCAAGGCTGAAGCTGGCGCTGAAGCTGGCGCTGCAGCGAGGGGGCAGGACCCTGCTTCTCTGAAGTGTTGGATTCGACTCCGACACAGGCCACTAGGTTGCCCTGCGGGGCTCCACTATTCCTGAATTTCTTTCTTCCGCGCGGCACACGTCCGAGGTAACCCGTAAGTCGGTGTTTGTAACGCCCATAGAGAGAGTAGTCTGAACGAAAGACCGAAAAAGAACAATAGGACTTGTATAAGTCCCTGGTTCTTTGAGAGAATGAGAGAAGACTACTCCCAAGCTTCCCCCTTTTCGTTCATGAAAGCTCATGGCCTTGGTGGAAGAGGATTTACACATGAGTGCGCTGCCTCCGAGGACGGCGGGAAAGGAGGCAGCCAGTGGCCTTCGACAGGATTTTATACGTTTTCAGTGGGACCCAGCCCATAGAGAGAGTGGTCTTCTCTCATTCCCTCAAAGAACCGGGGACTTATAAAAGTCCTATTGTTTTCATGAGGTGGGAAGTAGGGATGCAAATTATCGATTAATTCATTAATCGTTAGTTGATAGTCTTATCGATCGACTTACGATTAATTGATAAGCTGCGTTTTCCCCCCGAAATCTCAATGTTTCTAAAAAAAACCTATTAAATCTAAACATTTTAATTGAAAATTCAGATGAAATTCAACATTTAAATTAATTCTTTTTTCCATTCTTTAATCCAAAGGTGATTAAAATATTCCCACTATTCACACCCCTCTTCACACACACTCCTTCACCTGGGTCTATTGTCAGTTGAATTGTCGATTAATTGCGATTAATGTTTTTTAATCGATTAATGCATTGATCGATTAAAGTCAATTAATCTATTAATCATTTGCATCCCTAGTGGGAAGTGAGGGCAACCCATCTGTACTTCTTTTTAGTTCAGTACTGTTGGTACTGGTATTAGTTATGAAGTCTTCCACAGTGTCAGAACCTTTCCTATCCGCAGGCTTTTGTTGAAGAGGCTCAACGAGGTGGTGTGATGAACTGAGTGGATGAATCGGTTGTTTAAGTCGATCAACTGGTTTGCTCTGTCCAGGTCACCGTCCGCTTTACCACTTCTTACTCCACAGTCAGTGATGTTCCTCACTCCTTATCAGATATCCTATGTTGTTCTCCTGTAGTTTCCTCTCCACTCTTCTCCCATTTGTCTCTTTGGCTTCTTTCAGACTTTTTTCAGTTCCATCTGCACCCTCCTCAGCTCTCTCATGTTTCCCTTCTTGAAAGCCTTGATCAATCTATTCAGATTTTTCACATTGTTTGTCACCCATGGCTTGTTGTTCGGTTATCAGTCTTTGTGGGCACTACAATGTTTATGCAAACGTTGAGGTAGTCAATTGTGCATTCTATGGCCTTCAGATTTTCCTGCCTTTTGCATGACTAATTTATTTATTTATAATACTGTTGTTGATAATTTAATTTAAATTGAGAGAGAGAGAGAGAGAGAGAGAGACAGACAGACAGACAGACAGACAGACAGACAGACTACATAGGCTATGCATAGGCATTATTTCACACCTGTAAAATGTGGCAAATATTCAATCAAAAAAGTTCAGATTTTGCTGCAACATTGTGGATGCCAAAAATAGGGTAGAGATGGGTTTATGACAAACACTTGTGTAGCATGAGCCAAGTCATGCGAGAGAGCTGTGGTGAGAGATCTGGGCACCAGGGAGATGATCCAGCGAATGAGCTGCCATCTGTCCATCAGAAAAGCATGAAATAGAAAAAATTCTCACGCCGTGGCAAACATTAATATTGATACACAGACGGCTTTGATGGGTACACTGTGTATTATGGCATTTGATTTGATATTTATTGTGAGTTTATATGTATTGTCGTAAAACAGTTCACTGCCTTGAAGAAATGTGTTACAGTATAGTTTGCTGACAATCAGAGTTGTGTAAAGTGGAAGTAGAAGTGCTATTACAAATATACACCACCACAAGACCAGTATGATATTACATTTAATTACATTACAATGCATTTGGCAATTCTTTTTGTTCTCATATCCTGTGGGGACTTTCAGATGACTAGTCCTGGGTCCGGCCAACGCTGTCAGCGGCCCTGCATGCATGCCCACTGATAGGTGGGACAAACAGCAAACAGGTCAGTGGTCCCAGACCCAGGGAGGGAGGGAGGGAGGGGGCAGAATTGGGTCTTCATTACATTACAGGTATATGTGTTGAGGAGGCTGACCATTCAGGTGAGTTTGTCCTGGGCCCAGCCAAGCAGTCAGCGGCCCTGCTTAAGGGTTTCAGTTTTCTGAAGGCATCTTAGTAACAAAGTTTGTATGTGTGCTGCAGAGTTGTCTTATGCCGGGCTTACGCTGTGCGACTTTTGCCCTGATTTTTGCCCACAATTTGTCACTCAAACAACTTTTTTAGAATCGGGAATTCTTGCTCAATCAAAGGTTTGAAATCCTGGTCGCCCCTCGTGAATAAATCGCATAGTTGAAGCAGTGCTACAACCCGATTTGACACAACACATGCACATCTGACCGCATAATTTTCAAATATTATCTCATAATTATGAGATACTTTCTCATTATCTCGTAATTATGAGATAACCAGGTGACATTTTTATAATTGAGTGAATGCAGTACGCCATCGTAGATTGGTTATTCATCATCTATGGCGGTTTAGCTGGGGTGGTGTGGATCCGATATTAGGCGTTTGGCCTTCCTTAAGTTGGTTGTAAAGACTTTGAATGTCTTGGGCAGTGGTGTTACCATGTAAAGTTACCATGTAAAGTTACCAGTTAGGATACTTTATGGTATATATAGCGGTGGAAACTGGTCAGTATCCTTCATGCGATACCTGTGCAGCCACCTCAGAAAAAACAGTAGCCTAACAGTCTTTGTGATGCAGTTTATGTGATGCAGTTAATGTTGACTCCAAGGAATCTAAAACTGCTAACTCTCTCCACTGCGGTGTCATCACTGTAAAATGGCTGGTGTGGCTTCTGTTGAATCCTCCAGAAGTCCTCTTGCAACTTCTTTGTTTTGGTGACATTTAGGAGTAAGTTGTTATCCACACACCAGGTTGACAATGCGGCCACCTCAGCCCTGTAGGCAGACTTGTCTCCATTTGTGATGCAGCCAATTATCATCGGCGAGCCACTGGTCTAACATACCACCAACATTGCTGAGCTTGACATATTTGTCTGCGTATTTATTTTCTAATCTGTATTTAAAACCTGTTTTTCAACACGAGTGTACTGTATGTTCAAGTCAATGAAATAAAAGGAATTGAATACAGTTTAAATGCAGGAAGCTATCAAAGTGATCACCATCCAAAATGTTCTGTATCTTGACGCTGCATAGTCTGATGAAACCGGAGATCATCCTGTGCTGCCCATTGCTGTAACAGAGATGCCACTGATGAGCATTTCTCCTGTATGCTGAGTCCATCACTTTGCACGCATACGGCCGGGCGCGCACACACACACACACACACACACACACACACACACACACACACACACACACACACACACACACACACACACACACACACACACACACACACACACACAGACATGCACAAATTATACACTATCACCAATGCTGATGCTAATATTCCTTTAAAGACAGACACATGCAGAGAGAGAGGAAGTCACTGAGAAGAATAATGATAGAGAGTCAGAGACAGAGAGGTTTGGAAGCCAGGGGGAAGAAAACAAGGCCAAGGCTGAGATGTAGAAGAGGAAGGAGATGGAGATGGAGATGGAGATGGAGAAGCAGAGCGGGAGGAGGAAGGAGGGGATATAGGGATCGATCGGCTTCGGTAATTACTGTCTGATTTATGAGTGACAGGGAGCAGTAGATCGCCTTTAATTTCAGGTTGTAGCTCAAGTTTTTTTGGGGGAGTGAACAAGGTCGGCAAGCTGACTGGGGTAGATCATTTACACACACACACACACACACACACACACACACACACACACACACACACACACACACACACACACACACACACACACACACACACACACACACACACACACACACACACACACACACACACAGCTTTTGCTGAGTTGCTTGCTCTCTGCTGAGCTATGATCATTCCAAGCACGTTTTTCCAGTGCCACTACCAGTCATCTTTCTCTTCCCTCCTCTTCTCCTCTATCTTTCCCCCTTTCTTTCTGTATACGTTTGTCTCCATCTACCACACCATTGTTTGTCTCTATCTTCTGCCCTTGTTTTTCCATCATTAATCAATTCCTATATCTTCAATGTCATTTAGCTGTCTATCTATATAATCCTCTCATTCTTGCGCTCACTATACACTCTCTTCCAACACCTGGTAGCTGGTGTATCTTTTTCTCTTCATATTTATCTTATGTTGTGTTACTTTAGCACAACAAGATTACAATAGAAAAAATATGTCCAAACGGTCATTGCAAATGAAGAAGTTTTCACATTCCTCTCACAAGGGAAAGAAAGTGCTCCTGGGACTGCCATCTCACATAGGGAATAAAATAATTAAGCCTAGAATTAGATTTTGAATTAGGTTAGCTTGGGCTGTATCTACACAGTACATTCTGCAGTGCTCATTTAACACTTACAGAGTTGATTTGACATCATTTGGACTTACATGAACTCTTTAAGTGTTGAATTAACACCGCAACATTTACTGTGTACAATAAATCTTTTCGGGAAACTGAACCAAGGACTTGGAGCTACCCCCGAAATATTTAGAAAACACCTGACATACACCTTACGTAAGAACTAGTGCTGTTGTATTACTTCAACATGTATCACCTTGTTAATTAATTTTGCTTAGATATTTACAATGTTAAAATTGCATGCATTCCTTAAAAAGACACAAGCACTTGCAGGCAGGCATGAATGCAAGTGTGTAGCATGAGTGTTCACTGTAAGAACTTCAGAGAGAGGTTGTGCTGGACAATGTATGTGTGTGTGCGTGTGCGTGAGCTTATGGGTGTTTGAATATCATTTCACCCGTCTTGTTCTTGTGGTGTACCACATCCTGCCCTCCTCCCTAAATGTAAGGTGTAAATGGGTGAAAACACACACACACACACACACACACACACACACACACACACACACACACACACACACACACACACACACACACACACACACACACACACACACGCATGTTATTGCAGTTTACATTGTAGTATAGTCAATCTCAGTGTTCCAGATCTTCATCAGCTTCGTGCAAAATGTTGCCTCCTGTCTCCACCAACCCTCCTTTCTCTTCTTTGCGCTCTCACTCCTCTCCTCTCCTCTCCTCTCCTCTCTCGCTCATGTGGAAGAGCTCATTCTGTTTAGGAGTGCTGCAGTGGTATTCTCTAGAGTAAAGTACAACAGCGGTACAACTCTCTAGAGTAAATGCCATTACGGGATGGGATATTTCCATTATTAAATCTATTATGGGAGTAATAGGATACCCCCCACCCCCCCTACACACACACACACACACACACACAGAGAGAGAGAGAGAGAGAGAGAGAGAGAGAGAGAGAGAGAGAGTGGAGAAAACATTCCATCCACACTGCATTCCAGAGGTAACTGCATATTGACAATCAATACAGTTAGGCCATTGATAGAGTCTACTCAGACACTGTGATTGGTCATGCACTGCCAAGATCAAAAGCAGCACTCAGCGCACCGCCAACCCAGCGGCTAAACCACACACACACACACACACTCACACACACACACACACACACACACACACACACACACACACACACACACACACACACACACACACACACACACACACACACACACCAGGTAGGGTTGCCAGATGAGGCTGATGATATCCAGCCCCAGAAAAGTCTCAAAACCCGTCTGGAAGCACTAAATCCCGCCCAATTTGAACTAAATTCTATTGATTTCTATGGCCATAAATTGGTAGAAAAACCTGCCCAAATGCCCTTTTTTTACCCGCAGAAGGCCATCCTAAGTAGCCCAACTGGCTGGTAAACTGCCCATTCTGGCAACACTGACACCATGTAGGGTTTTGAGAGAGCCACTTCCCTTCAGTGGCTGTAGATTGGTGCCTTTCTCCTCTCACTAGTTGTGGACATCAACTCCCGATTCCAGCCAACCAGCCAACCTCTGGAAAAAACAGGACAGCAATCAGATGTTGGCATACTCTACAAGGGCCCATTAACACCAATATTACAGCAAAGGCAAAAGCACTTTCCTTTAGGTGACGTGTACACGTGTATTTCTCAAATCTCCAATCGCTGGCTTCGTTTCCTCCACTCTGATGATGACATCTCCTCCCTGGGACAGCTTGGAAGCAGAATCTCCTGTATTAGCACCTTAACCCCTTCTCGCTAGTCTCTCAATCATTCAATTAGCAGTCCCGTACTCATTCAATCTGTTCCAGCTGTTCAGACAGCATCAGTACCACAATACAACCTCCAACTTGTGAACGTGTATTTACAACAGTCTATAACAAAACATCCAAACAGTCAAAACCCAAATGTGACACATTCCCTTAAAGAGGAATTGAAATGTGGGAAAATACAGTCAGAGGCGACTCTGGGTCAGCTGACACCCTGGCAAAACTCCAAAGGAATGACCATTTGAACCAAAATTGTCATTATTGTAGTAAAGTGTGAGCTGTTATTCACAAACTGCTGCTGCCTGCCTATTGCCTGGAGACAAGATGCACATTTGAACACGGTGGACAGTCTTTTGGAAGGAGTTGAAATGGGAACATACTGTAAATGGGCATAATCATTCATAGTGTTTCAACAGCCTGTACATGGGTTCTCAGTGTTTATCAACACAATGTTATGAGGAGGGGCAAGATACTGGCAGCCAACCATGTGAGCTAATTTTTCGACCGACAGCGGTCTCCAACAATCAGAGTTGTGTGCAGGTTTGCGCAGTCAGGTTATAAACAACATTTAGAACCCATGTATAGCCCTAAAGCAAAAATGTCCAGTGACAGCTGTGCTGACTTTAGTAAAGCGTTTACAAGCATCACGGTATCTAGCCTCCAATATGGTGGTATTTCTATGTGTATGTGCAGATCCCTGGCTGTTGATCCTGGTTGAGCTAAGTTTAACCCCATGCCAAATGGGTGCTGGGCTAGGGCTTGACCCTGCTCTATTCTGAGTGAGAGCCCATTGTTTAGCCATTAAGACTCAACTGTTGACTTGAGCTCAGCACAATGCAGCCTCTAGCCAGCCGGAGCCTCTCCATTACAATACCAATGGATGGGGAACCCTGTGAGTGAATGGAACATATTATGGACTTCCACTGCTATTTTCCTCTATCTCCGCCTGTTTCTCTCTCTCCACCACCCCCTCCTCATTTTGATCCTCACTCTTTCCTCCTCCCTGTCTCATACATTGCACCCCTTTTTCCCTTTTTTCGGTCTTGTATGAAATAAAACAATTACACCACAAATATTTTGTGCCAGTTTTTCAAGCGTGCGTGTGTGTGTGTCTGTGTGTGTGTGTGTGTGTGTGTGTGTGTGTGTGTGTGTGTGTGTGTGTGTGTGTGTGTGTGTGTGTGCATGTGCGTGCGTTTGTGTGTGTGACCATCTAGTAGCCTACCAGAGTTAGCTAAAAAGGTCATTTGCATCTGTGGTCCCTGGCGACAAATGTGATAAATCTCGGCGAATCTCATGTAGTTTTCAGAGTGAGGATGCACACTTGAAATCCTTTTTGTTGTTTTTTATTATTATTTCATGGCTGGAACAGTCTTCATCAGATCCCAATCACTCTGAAAAGTACAGTCAGGCTTTGTCCTGCACCTTTTCCTGGGATGTAGGCCACGATCGGCCTACACACAATGTTCACCTTCAAGCCAATCTCATGTAGCTAGTCTCATGTTGCCAAGTCTGCACATTTGGCTTAGCCTAAATCAGGGGCTCCAAAACTTCATGACAAGGTCCCCCGTATATGTTGTACATAGGCCTACTTGTTAATCTTATTTCTTATTTTGGTTTTCTTTAGTTATTCAAGTTAGGCTACTCAATTATATGTTTTGTTTTATAGGCATAGGCCTATATATCTCCTTCCCCCCTGGCAGTCCCTCCCTATATTGAACACTTGTGATATCCTGAAATAAACTTTGGCCTTGTCTTGTTGTTACTTTAAATGTATTAGTGTATTAGTGTAGTAGCCTATGGAACTAGGGACTATGTTCCAATGCTCTGTTGTTAACTTTATAGAAGGTGTTGATGAGACAAATTTTGCTGGTCCAGATTTCCGGGGGAGTCTGCGTTTCCATGGGAATGGAGTATAACCCAGCAGCATCCCATTCTAATTACGCTTCAAACTGCCCTATCCAGTCAGATGAGGCGCTATCTGATTAGCCAGAAGAGCTAGGTCTTCGTGTCAACACCCCCACCGCCCGGCTGGTTCGCTTTAGTGGCAGATGTAGTCTAAGCACAAGACAGCGCCGTTGCTCTGGTGGAAAGGCAGTCGCGGCAGTAGCATCAACAAAGACATATCCTGGTCTGATACCAAGCTGTCTGTTTCTTGCGTCTTTCAATTCATTCCTTGTCGTAAGAGAGGATACGGGGCGGTGAGAAAAACAGAGGGCGGGAGAGACTGAAATGGTGTAAAGAACATCGCATCATTCCAGCTGGCTGCGTCTGGAATAGTGGCGCGTGGAGAATGGGATTGGGCTGCCTTGCCCAGGCAGGCACCGGAGCACCAGTGCCTTTTCAACGGATGTTCACTCAAACCCCTTCTAGCAGCGAAGTCGTCTCCTCACAGTGCTTTCCCCACGGCTGGAGGTGAGTTGTACATCGGGGCATTTCCATTGAACGCTTTCACTCATTCTCAGTAGCATCAAACAATGCAACTTTGAAGTATCAAGTATTTTTGGCCGGATTTAGAGATGATTCTTTTCTGCTGTGCAGGAATGTCGATATTGACCACTGATGAACTGCGCAGATTATTACCAAAGATATAAATGTCTTAAATTGAGATATTCAAGTGATGCGGTGGTTACAGTAGTAGCCTAGACAGTTAGACCTAAAGTAGCCAATAACGAGCCAGAAACAATTGTTGCAACACAGGGGGAGCGTTGAGATCGTTAATGTAAGTTTTCTTTCATTATTCATATCCATAGTTATGACTTGAAAACAAATAGGCACATTAATGTTGACAATAGCACAATCACCAAATGGCTGAAAAGAAAACTCTACAAGCATGCATGCTACAGTTTCAGTTCATTCGCAAGATGGACACAGTAGCCTGACATAGCACGCAACAGCACTACAAATTCATGGATCAGGCTAATAGTCAATTATATTGGCTGTATAGTATTGCCAAAAAAAGTTGCGCATCAACCCATGCAACAAAAAACAATCAAAAACACAAACAAACAAACAAACCAGACGATAGGCATGGGAAAAAACGTGCATTTATGACCACTTGAAGTGTTTCTTTACATGCAGGTGTTTTAATACCAGTCTTTTTTGTTGTTATTTTGAGTTTCTCATAGGAATTCAGTTTTTATTAATAGCCCAATTTCATTATGCACAGGTGCTCTCGCAGGTGTTCCAAGTGTTCATATTTATCACCCGTGTTTCTCCCAAATGTGTTCAAGTCTACATGAGTGGGTATTAAAATGATTAGATAGAAATGTTTAGCTTGTGGATAATTAAGTAGGCTTAAGCAGACTGTATCTCTGTAGTTTAGATGTTAGTGGTATGTGCTTACAGGCAGGGCCGCTGCTAAGGTTTTGAGGCCCGAAGCATAGCTGGTCAGGAAGCCCCCCTCATAAGTAAATAATAATAGTGATGATAATTATAATAGCAATAATAATACTACTACTAGTAATCTGCTAACAATAAATATATGTCTTGTTATGCAATTTAATATTTTTCAATCTCAATATAATAGATATCAATCTCAATTTAAGAGGCCCCAATTTTGGGGGCAAAGTGGTTGGTGCCCCAAGCAGTGGTTGGTGCCTTAAGCACTCGGCATACTCTATGTCTAGCGACGGCCCTGAGCCTAACTCAGATGTTTTAAAAGGCATCTGTCCTAAATGAGCCTTTTTGTAATTACACATGCCTCATGACTACAGAGGATGCAGCAGTATTTTAAACTCAGGGAGTCTTTGAGGAGCCTGTTGTTTTTTGCAAGATGCAAAATCATCAGCAATCAAATCAGATAGCAAGGCTCACTATTCGAGTTTGGTCAACCAGGTGTCCCTTTGGGTTCTCCTGTCAGTTGCCCCACCCTCTATGTGCTCCTCTGCCAATGGTGGCTCCCCCTGAGGTATCACAGGCACAGCTGGCAGAGTGTTGATTGAAAAACACCCGGAAGGCTAGTGAATCTGTTTGTCCTTCTGTGGTGTGTGTGTGTGTGTGTGTGTGTGTGTGTGTGTGTGTGTGTGTGTGTGTGTGTGTGTGTGTGTGTGTGTGTGTGTGTGTGTGTGTGTCCTTGCCCACACACACGCGCACACACACACACACACACACACACACACACACACACACACACACACACACACACACACACACACACACACACACACACACACACACACACACACACACACACACACACACACACACACTTTATTAACCGTTTAACCATCTGCCTTCAATTGATATCTGTTTCAACATGTGCAAACACGCACAAATTTACACGCATATCCACACACACACACTTATGCTACTCTCAAACAAACCTGTATCTTCTTCACTTTGATGAAAGTAGTGCATCAGACACATTACATTGATGATAACAAAAGTTCATTTTTAAGAGGCCCATTGACATTCAACATGGCTTCGTTTGTTGTGATACAATATTCTATTGTCTGTTTTGAAAGTGCAGTAAAATAAAGCCATCATTACTGAGCAGAGTGGACTTCTGCTTTCTGTATGTTCCATTTAAAATGCCTTTTTTTGTTCAAAACTCTCTATGCCCTGTGTGTGAATGTGTGTGTCCTTTCTGTGTTTCCAGATAACCTAAGGAATACAAAGATTTCGAAGGAAATCCAGCTCCATTCATTCACCTGAGTGTTTCCACAGTTGCTGTTGATGGGAGAACATCATTCCTCTCTGTGTTGACTGCACCAGGCCCCGATCTCTGACATGGTCACATGACTGCGGCTCTTCAACAACAAGCCAATCTTGCCTGCCTTTGGATGAGCCTTTGACCACTTTCAATTTTGACATAAGACTGTTTTGTTTTGCCCTCAGGAACATAGACTCAAGCATATGCATATACCTTCCTACACAAACGCAGGCACACCTACTCACTTCATTGCACACATGCTACTGACTTGCCATGAATCTGACAGTGAAGTTGAGGCGAAACCTGCGGCGGCTAGTGATCTTGTTGGCCACCTTTTGTGTGGTCAGTGTGCTGGTGTCAGCATATTACCTGTATGCCGGGTCCACCCAGGAGCTGGAGCTGACAGATGGAGCCTCCGGACCCGACTGTTCAGATACACAAGCTCTGCCCTACCGCCAGGCCGAGCCGCGGACACCTAGGCCCATTGACACCACCCGCAAGGACGCGGTAGTGCTGGTGTTTATTGAGAGTCAGTACTCCCAGTTGGGACAGGACATCATCGCCATCCTCGAGTCCAACCAGTTTCAGTACCATTCTGAGATTGCCCCCGGTAAAGGGGATATTCCCCCACTCACTCACAAGGGTCGCGGACGCTATGCGCTCATTATATACGAGAACTTGCTCAAGTACACAAACATGGACGCCTGGAACAGAGATCTGCTCGACAAGTACTGTGCTGAATTTAGTGTGGGCGTCATTGGGTTCCATCGGGCAAGTGAGAACTCTCCAGCAGTCCTACGCCTGCGCAGCTTTCCTGTGATCATGCACACTAACATAGGACTGCAGGACTGCTGTGTCAACCCACGATCACCCCTACTGTACATCACCAAAGCTGAGTTAGACCGTGGCCTGTTGCCGGGAGATGACTGGACCATCTTCCTGTCCAACCATTCTACTTATGAGCCCGTGCTTCTGGCTAAGCCGCACCTAGCAAAGCGTGGCAGCCTCCAGGAGCCCCTGGCCTCCACCCCTCTGCTTGCCACGGTAGTTCAGGACCTAGGGCTGTTTGATGGTGTCCAGCGCGTGCTGTTTGGCCACGGACTGAGTTACTGGCTCCATCGCCTGATCTTCGTGGACGCCATCTCTTATCTCACCGGCCGCAAACTTTCTCGCTCTCTAGAGCGCTACATCCTGGTGGACATTGATGATATCTTCGTGGGGAAGAAGGGAACGAGAATGAATGTCAATGATGTGAAGGTGAGGATCAGTTGCTGTCTGTTTTCACACTGTGTCCACATAGTTGTCCGAATACCTTTGCTGGAAAACTATTTCTCTCTATTTGGGATTAAGTTTTTTTTCCAGTTCAAAGGTGCTGTTCCCAAACAAACCATTTAGGACAGTTAGTAGATACAACTCATTTTACCATAAGAAAATCAGAGGAAAACCATGAAAAGAGTGAGGAGAAAAACATTTTATGACCATGTATATTTTCAGGCAGGCATTCTGTAAGGCACCACAAGAACTGCCATGTGCTTTAACTTGGCAGTGGTCTGTAATGCCCCCTGAGACAATTTGTTTCTACTGTCTTTGCATTAGACTGTTCTACGTTGGAGGTGGGGTGGGAGAACTACATTATCTTGGCTATGTTCACAGGCGTATTTGTAAATTATAGAGAGTTTTGTTCAGGACCATCAGTCAGAGGTTGCAAGTGGTGGTTTGTGCCCACAGACCGCAGAAGAGATGAGAAGAATTGTTGTTGGGATGTTAATGACTCATTCAAGCTCCAACTGACTCGTGATGGTGATTAATCAACTTGAAAATGGTGTCTAGTGTCCCTTGAATAATAATAACAATAGCAACAACAACAACAATAACAACAAGGATAATAATAATAATACATCAGTTTTGTGTAGCGCTTTTCATGGTACTCAAAGACTGTTAAGGAAGAAATTATGCCATGGCACCTTTAAATTATGTACCCCCCAAAAGAGCCAATGAATCCAAGGGCTGCAAGTGTTGTCATGCCTGAACTGGGTCAAACCAGCTTTCACTCTCAGTGCTCTTGTGACAGCACCGGAGTGCCCATATTTTCTATGTGACTCATGCTCCATAATATTCTGATCATATGTTAAGGTATTCATAGACAAAGGTATTCAATTTGCCATCATTCTACAGAGTTATTAGTTATTATTACAAACCTAGTGAAGTTTCTGGCAAGTCCTGTGGTGTGTATTCAGTTCACATGTGTTGTGTGTTGTGGAATGTGGTCTACATGGCTCTTTCATATGTGATGGAAGCAGCTGATTTTGGGCAACTACTACTGTCCGAGTAGAAACGGCAAGCTGAAACTAGAATGGTATTCAAGTCTCTCACGTGTGTGTGTGTGTGTGTGTGTGTGTGTGTGTGTGTGTGTGTGTGTGTGTGTGTGTGTGTGTGTGTGTGTGTGTGTGTGTGTGTGTGTGTGTGTGTGTATGTTTCAGAGAAAGGGGTATGTTTTCATAGATGTGTGCATAAGTTGAAATATGTGTCATGGTATTACAGATGTGTTTTCTGGCGGGCTCTGAGTGTCCATGGCATCCCTGTATACATGTCTGAAATTAATGGTAGTTCATTTTTGTTCACTGTTTTCGAGTGTGTGGGGTGGGATGGGGGTGATGGGGCCTGTGTTTCCTTGTGTTTGTATTGACTCAGTCAGTGGTTAAAAGGCTGTTTAGTGGGGAACAAAGGCCGCTGAATGGCGTTCATTCACTCTTTCATGCAGTCTTTCACGCGGCAGTTCCCACGTTACTCCTCTCATGCTCTCTTGCTCGCTCTCTGGCTGTCTGGCTGGCTTGGCTCGGCGAGGGTACCGGGCCAGTGGTTGGGCCTGTGGGGGCCTCCTTTGTCTGTCGACTTCATGACTTACTGAGATGCTTTCAGCTCAAAGAGCAGCAGCCAGGCTGACAAGCACATAAAACCTTCATGTTGGGTGGAACATCCCCCTCTTGCCTTTAAATCTCCCTCTTGCTCTCTCTCTTTCGCGCCCTCCCCCTCCACTGCTGCCCTTCTGTCTGCATGCTACTGTTCTCTTGGTTCCATGCATCTTTGTACTGTCCTCTCCTCTTCAGTTGTTCTGCAATGCTTGTTTTCTTTCTTGTGTCTGAGTTTCTCTCGTGTGCTTCTTGGTCTTGCCTCACCAATCAAAAGCAACCCCCCCTCCCTCTTCTCTCTCTTTTGGGGTGAGTGAAGAGCCGTAGCAGGAGGTATGGAGGAGATTAGCATGTAAATGTTTTAATCGTTCCACAGTGTTAGCCTCCCAGCACTGGTCCTTTCACATGCCTTTGCCTCACAGAAGCACTATTCTAAGACGTATGCATGCACGCATGCGTGCGCAACAGACACACACACACACATACTCAGACACACACACACACACACACACACACACACACACACACACACACACACACACACACACACACACACACACACACACACACACACACACACACACACACACAAACACACACACACACACACACACACACACACACACACACACACACACACACACAGAAAAAGGCATTGGGTCACGTAGGCAACGCCCACACATGAATG
Organism: Engraulis encrasicolus; assembly: GCF_034702125.1. NCBI lineage: Eukaryota > Metazoa > Chordata > Actinopteri > Clupeiformes > Engraulidae > Engraulis > Engraulis encrasicolus. Next base: position 2,578,734 of record NC_085872.1, on the reverse strand, counting down.
CTGAAACACACAGATACGGATGTGGGTGCACACAAACACAGGCGCAGGTACATTCACTTGCTTACTGTATAGTGTATGTGGGTAAACACCCACGCATGAAGAATGACACTCGTGCAGAAACACTCACTTGTTCAACACACAAGGTTGATATGAATGTTCAGATGGGTACTACTATCTGGCCTTTCACTTTAAAAGTACACAGTGCCCAATAAAGCTTTGAGACTGAAGCAACTACAAGTAATTCCATCCTTATGAATAGTAAGCTTATTTTCTAACAGGTATATATATATGGGTTCTCAGTGTTTATCAACACTATGTTATGAGGAGGAGCAAGACTGCAGCCAACAAAGTGAGCTAATTGTTTGACGGACAGCGGTTTCCAGCAATCAGAGATTGAGTTATGCGCAGCTGGGTTCGCGCAGTGAGGTTATAAACAAAATTTAGAATCCATACAGTATGAGGATGCTTCAGTGTGTAGGTTTCAAGGATCCTACGCCAGCTGAGATAGTATGGACTGTAGCAGCACTTGCACTCATCTGGGGGAGTGAAAGGTGAACCAAGTGCTGTCAGTTGCACCTTTGACAGGGAGCACTCCAATGGAGAGATATATATCAGGTGTGTGTGTGTGTGTGTGTGTGTGTGTGGGGGGGGGTCTGTGTGTGTGTGTGTGTGTGTGTGTGTGTGTGTGTGTGTGTGTGTGTGTGTGTGTGTGTGTGTGTGTGTGGGGGGGGGTCTGTGTGTGTGTGTGTGTGTCTGGGTCTGTGCGCATGCACATGTGTGTGTGGTCAAAAAGAAGCCACTGAGACCATCTACAGACATTGTATTCAATCTCGGTAGTTAATAGCTGATGCAGAGGATTGTGGAACAGAGCCGCTATCCAAGGCCCCTCCCCACTCACTCAACGCAACCTGTCACACCCAGAGCCTGACTGTTTCAGTCGCTAAGGGCGACCATGTGTTCCTTCAGAGGCTGCAGGTTGCCTGTTGTAGAATTAGCGCTCCATTCTGGGGAGCCTTGGAAATGTCAGACACTGAGATTCCCAATGGAATTTTGTTGGAACAGAGTAAAATGAGGCCGAAGTATGGGAGGGGCTTAAATGCCTTGGCTACTGTTTTTACTCTGCAGTGCCAGTGATGAGCTACAGGAGTCTGAGGGTCTGATTTATGAAGCAAATGCTGCTCTAGAACAGATTTATTCTCTCACCTGTTCACTTTCTATCTTTCTGTACTTTATTTTGCTTCTCTTTCTTTCTGTCTTTCCTCACATTTGAAACAAGTCAAGTCACATCAAGGATTCCATATATTTTTGTCTTTTTACCATCCTTCTCTTACCATAGCCTCATACTAATTTTGACCCTTCCACAAGCTCCACCCCCTTTAGCGACTGTTGCTATGTAAGTGAATCCAAAGGTTTTCAATTTTAAAATCATTGGAGTGTATGTTAGTCATACACAGCTCTTCTTTACCCAAACAAATTATATTTTGTTTGTGGCCATATCAGAGAGAAGTACACAGAAATAACTTCACATACCGTACATTTCAATTAGAAAGCCATGTACATACATGATATTAACATATCATATAATTAGCCAGTTATGAATTTTAAGCACAGAGACTTGTCAGTGTAAGACACAAGAGCCATAGCTTGTCACGACACTGCCATACAATATGGCAATGTAGCGTTTTTACTTGCTTTACTGAACTCCCAAGACTAGTAGTAGTTTTTGCGGATGTTGTGAGTTGAATGGCACACATTGCTGAGGCAAGCATGCATTGCTGAGGCAAGTACGAGTTACAGATGTTTAACTGAGCTGCAATGTACCTAAACGACCACCAGTTTGCAGTTGGAAGCAGTCGCTGTGAGCGTTGTCATGGATCAATTGCGTGTATTTTGCAGTGCATTCATATGGGATGAGGTTGATTTAATGAATACAATTACACACTTTGGCGCTTTGTGTGGCACTTTGGCACACTCTAAGTGTAGCCTATTCACAATTAAAACCAGAACATTAGTTGCAGCTTCTGAAGGTGTGTTTGTCTTGTGAACTGTCTTGGGTCATTTCCTTTTATGCTCAGTTCATAAATTCATAAACATTAAATACATCCCATTTCCTTGTAATTTGGTCTATATAATTCACTTGTTTTATAACAATGGCATCACATCCGCTTTTGCCAGATGTTCAATAACTCGAGAAACCGTGAAGTTTCCAAACAAGCAATCCACCTACACGTTATTAGTGTAGCGTACACCACATTACCAACTCTATCGCACGGCAATACCAACTATTATGGCATTTGAATGTGTGTGCAGGTTTAAGAGAGTGGGAGAGATAGAGGGCATCGATACATCCTTTTGCCTCAGCTTGGGTTGCATAACGATGAAGATTAGAGTGGAGAGTGTCTTCTTTCACTTTTTCTGTTGTGCTGCTCTGTCTTGTCTTGATCCTAGCCTGTTCTGCGGTAGCAGGTTGAAAGCAGGGCCCTGGGGAGAGATCCCACTGAAGAGCAGCCGCCAGCAGCAACAGGGAGAGTGTGAATCCTGCAGAAAGAGAGGGGGGAAGCAGTGGAGGACAGCGGAATGTGAGAAGTTAACTGGAGAAGGGTGTGTGGTGGTGCGGGGTGTCAGGGAGGGGAGGGGAGGGGTTAACACAGTTCAACATAGCAATGGAAATGCAAAAAGGGTCCTATTCTAATGTTTCTGTGGTCTAGCAAGTATCGATCGAGTGATATTTCTGCATGAAACCAAAGTAACATTGTGTTTGTGTGTGTGTGTGTGTGTGTGTGTGTGTGTGTGTGTGTGTGTGTGTGTGTGTGTGTGTGTGTGTACGTGTGTGTGTGTACGTGTACGTGTACGTGTACGTGTACGTTTACGTGCACGCACATGTGTGCGCATGTGTGTACGTGCATGTATGCGTTTCTGTGTTCAGGTGTCACACAGGCTCACAGTCATACACTCATTCCGAATATTACAGACAGGACACAATATTTGCCGAAAAAAATGGAATACTGTGCCATTAATGTCTTGCAAATGAACGCACACACGCCTACACATCATGAAGTAGTTGGCCTACACTATGTGGATGCTGCTTGTTTTGAGGATGTGATATACTGTACACTAGTGTGTGTGCATCTTTCATTCTCGCTGTCCATGGATCGGCACTTTATTTACATTCATTTTTTCGTTAATTTTCAATATTGTCAGATGGAGTATGATCAGTAGATTAATCTGCTCTTTCTGTGTTATAGCTTGTTTCTAGACACATCTCTGATTGAATGGAAGACTTCTGGTGAGGCAATTCTCCTTTCTGGAGCCACGGCCTAAGATTGCCAATTGACCAATCAACGAAATGTGAACTATGCCAAGTCAGTCACAGCAAACTAGTTTCTCCATAGAGGTGAATGGAATTTGTAAACAAGATAGCAGATATCCAACAAGTTTGGATGCTTCTCTCCATTTTCACGCAGGGTGTGGATTCAAACCATGTGCCATGATTCAAAGGCCTTGCTGCCAGGTGAATGTCAGCAAGCAAAACGGCATCAGTTTATTCTGAGCTAGCTGACACTCGCAGAGCTTTGATAGTCAACCAGGCAGTCAGCCCAGTACAGATAAGCTACCTATCGCGCAGATTATCCAACATGCTTTGTTGATGGCAATATCTGATCTGCAGCTGTCTCGTCAAATCGCAGTTAATTTTCTGCATCCAGAAGTTTTCTGTTGGATTGTCGATGCCGAAG
>NC_085872.1:2562500-2567500 GCF_034702125.1 Engraulis encrasicolus | reverse complement strand
ATTCAAATCAGACGTTACAGGGATTTATGATGAAAAATGTGTCAGTGTGTATCACACTGACTCATAAAATCCTACTTATGAAGCTCAACAATCACATTTTCTATATCAGTTGCACAGATTAAAGACAACATTACTGCTAAGGGACATAAGCACTTTCAAACATATATTGTTTCAACTCTGTAGTATTTTTATATATGTTTGAAATGACATAGTATTTGTCCATAACACTGTTGACAAAATAATTAAGCAAATGTTCGCTTTCATTAGAGTATTTATCAAATTATTTAAGATTAAGCTTGGCAATTTGTTTGTTTGGAAACTTAAATATATACACTATGTAAACATCTAGGTCATTTAGTGGAAAAAAAATACTGATAATTGACATTTTGCTTTTGCCAAAAGCGTAGGGAAATCGTAGAATCGCTCATATACTAACCGCACGAATACAACGGCCGTGACCTGAGCGAGGAAGTAATTGACTTTGTATTGAGTTGCGCGACAAAAGCGATTCAGGAGACTTGAGACAATTTGCGCGACTCGAGCAATAGTTTGTCGTTGAACTTCTGGGAATATTATGCAAATTAGCTATGATGCGGTTGGTCGGCAGCCGCCACAGCCAATGAGAATCTTGGAATGCTTGCATTCTGCTTTTAACAGAGATACTCTACTAGTCACTTCAATCGCTCGTATTGCTCTTGCTGCACAGAAGCGATTCTCTGTCGCTTGAATCTCGTCGCGGCCGGTGAATGCACCCGGTGAAGCACAGTTTGCAAAGACACACACACACACACACACACACACACACACACACACACACACACACACACACACACACACACACACACACACACACACACACACACACACACACACACACACACACACACACACACACACACACACACACACACAATCCAGACATGCAACAGCCCGATTTGTGTGCTGCTCCCTTGGAAATGAGGCACTCCCAGCCCTCACGCCTCCCTGAGCACCCTTCTACCCAACATCAGGCCTCCCTGCTGCTCTCCTGTGTTAGCAGCTGGTGCGCGTCGGTGCATTTGTTTGTTGGGTGGTTGGGTGCCATGTATTTGCCTCCGTAATTCTTCATTTCTGCCCGTTTCCCCTTTGACTGGCCATGTTTGTTCATTGGAGATGGCTTTAGATTTGCTGTGTTTACATTCCACTCCATTGTCCTCCATTTGCCCAGCACTGCTTCTAATGCGTTCAACTTCATTTAGCTTGCATTTGCTCGGCCAGTCTAATTCATGTGTCAACCCCTAGTCAGTGTTGTTTGACTGAGTGAGAGTAATGGGTAGTGTGTGTGGCGGACAAAAAAGAGAACATGTTTTGGATGTAATTCACCTGTGTGCTGAAGCAAAGGCTGAGTGTTTTTGTTGGTTTTGCACTCAATCCGTGTTCAATGCTAACATAACACTGGCACAACACTCACAATATTCTAGAAACTACATTATTAATACACTTTGTGCAGCAAGGTCAAGGCGTGGTTAGTGTACTATCAAAGCTCTGCCAGCAGGTCAACATAAATTATCAATGAGAACACACACATGCAGTGAAGCACACATGGGAGACACACATGGGAGACATCAGAACGCATCACACCCATCTTGATTGCAGCTTTTCTCGATTGTAGCACACATGTCTAACCAGTTACACTGATGGTCAAACTGATCCATTTTGTTTGCAAAATTGTTCAGCTGTGCCTAAACATCTACTACAATTTCCATCAACTACATCTACATCCACAATCTTATCTCAATCCAACGTAACAAAAATCTTCACGTGTGCTACACCAACAGACATGTGAACACATCAGTCAACCCGTTAAAACACAGCATTATAAATTTGCTATTACCAGAATGGCAATGACCGAGTCGTAGTTCATTACTAAAGACCTTGTGTTATGTCATTGTAGAGTAGTACTATGGTGATTAACCTTTCAATGACTATTACGGCGTGCCTCAGATGGTACAGCGTGTATTAGGGGGCTACCCTCAGCTGCCAGCCTTGAAATCTATGGATGCAGGCTAAAACAATGTATTTGCTTATAATGCTGCACTGAACTAACATCTGTGTAAAAGATTGAATGTCTCCAGTTGGAAAGCATCAACATATTTGCAAGAAGTAGCCTTCCCTAAGATTGTGATGATAGAAGCTTAATGGTTCCCAGTATTTTAATGGGCTAAAATATTGGAGCTGCTGGGGCAGCTAAAATACTGCACGCACCCCAGTTTGGGAAACCCTAGGCTGAAATACTGGTCATGTGTATATTGAGGAACTAAGATGGGTAACACTTAGTTTAGAATAATGGATGCAAAAAAGCATTATAAAGACTTAATAAATAATTAACTATTGATGAACAAAACATTAACAAATGATTGTAAATGACTAGGAAATGTAAACAAATGCTAGTAAATGACTAGGAAATGCTATATATATAACTTAATATTTTATATTTATCAAACATTTACAAGTTGCTTGTAAATGAATAAAATACTCTGTTATAAGGTGTGTAAAGTCTTGAATATATCATTTGTAGATATTTTATAAAGCATTAATAAAACTTAGTTAATAATAAAAACATTTGTTAATGTTTTATTCATCATTAGTTAATTATTTACTGATTCTTTACTAGGGAACATTATTATAAAGTGTTACCCTAAGATGAAACATGTTTCAAGAGTTTGGTAAATATCGCTTGGACCTTAATGCTCCTAATCCTCCCCTCTAATCCCCCTGATGATGCAGGTGTGTAAAGGTCCAATGTGTCATTTTAGTAGTTTGTTGTAGTAGTTTAGTAGTGTCTATTCACAAGATTTATCTTGTTTGAGCATGTACCAAGTAAATAAATTGTGTATTACAGGTATATTACTTTAGCAGGAGACAATAGTTATTACATTGTCGTGAAATAATTACGTTGGCCGTAATTATGTGTGAACTGCACATCTAAACTGCACCTTTTTAAAATCATGTTGGATGGGTTATTATGCTACGTTTTTACAGCGGATGGTCTGCCATTCTGGTGTGTTTTGTGTAATGGAATGTTTGTTTGAGATATACTTGGCTAAGGTTCTTTTTCTTTGTGTTGTGCGCAGGATCATGGCATTCCCACAGATATGGGCTATGCTGTGGCCCCCCACCACTCTGGGGTGTACCCAGTACATATACAGCTTTACGAGTCGTGGAAGAAGGCCTGGGGCATTAGAGTGACCAGCACTGAGGAGTACCCCCACCTGAAACCAGCACGCCACCGCAAGGGCTTCGTCCACAACAACATCATGGTGAGAGGAGTCATCTTTGTGTATGGTGTCAGGTGTCTTACAAGGAGGGTTGTGCATCTGTTTGTTGACATGGTCTCCTTGTATGAGGTGGTCACATGCAGTTCTATTGCTTATGCTACCCTTGACTTGTCAGTATCCGTCGACTCAGCATTTTTTGAGCAGTCCTTTTTGAGATCCTCGCCATTCTAATGTGGGCATGGTTTGTTTACATTTTGTCTTAACATACTTCAAATATTGTCTCAAAAGTCACTGATTTAGTGTGCCTGTTGAGGATGTATACCGTTTTGGATGATACAGTATTTGGAGTATGTTAAGACATTTGAAAACATGTGAACAAAACAAGCCCCTTAACTATTTGGTCTGAACAACAACAAAAAATAGCGGCATTGGGTACTGGCAAGTCAAGGGTGGCGTGATAAATTCAACTGCATGTTGAACCTGCATGTTGGCAGGAATTCTTATTTAAGTAAGTCTTTGTTGGGAGGTCTGCCCTTGGCAATAACCATGAATTGCCAAAAAATAGTTCTTGTCTGTGTTGGTTCCTTTTTCCCTATGTTTGTAGAGCAAAGCACATTGACTCTATGCAAGTATCAGAGGTCTCTACAGCTACTACACCATTTTCAGCACACGTGTGTGTGTGAAGAAAAGAGAGAGGGGGAGAGACTGGGACAGGGGCAGATGGCGAGAGGACATCAAACACATACCCGAGGCACAGAGCAAGGAAAGGGAGAAATGAGATTGGACGCTTAATATGTTAGTGTGTATGTATTTGTGTGTGTGTGTGTGTGTGTGTGTGTGTGTGTGTGTGTGTGTGTGTGTGTGTGTGTGTGTGTGTGTGTGTGTGTGTGTGTGTGAGTGTGTGTGTGAGAGAGAGAGAGAGAGAGGAGAGAGAGAGAGAGAGAGCGAGAGAGAGAGAGAGAGAGAGAGAGAGAGAGAGAGAGAGAGAGAGAGAGAGAGAGAGAGAGAGAGAGAGAGAGAGAGATGGATGGTACAGTGTGGCCAGTGTTCCGTTTACATCTGCTTTTGGCCAAACAAAGCATAAACAAACAATGCTAGTACACCACCAATGATGCAAAGTTACAAACAAAATCCTGAAACTTAATATATGTAATCATAACCAGGGCCCTATGATGTCTGCGATGCAGAAAACACACTCGGAATCACAGAATCTTGACAATAAGATGGAATTTGATCTGAAGCACGGAATTTGCATTATTTTATCCATTTTTTTTCACCAACACTTCCCCTTCTGTGACACTTTTCAAACACAAATGCTGACTTCTGCCCAAATGCCATTGCAAAAGCACATGTTGACTGTTAGAACCTACATCTCCCACAATCCGCTTTGACTGCACTTGTTGGTGCATGGGAAATGTGAAATGTAGACCAAAATATGTCAAATAAAAGAGGGAAAGAATAGGGATAAAGGAAGACATTTCTCACAGCAGGAACCAAGGCACCAAGGCACAAGTGATTCAAAGGTCCGCTCTTGAGCAATTGAGTTTCGTGTCTGTCTCTGCTACCTCTACCACTTCAGCTCAGTCAGTGTCGAGGGGCAAGGCAAACTGAATAATAAAACCCTAACTGGAAATTTGTTTGTGTAGTTAGCCCATTTGCAACAAAATGCATATCACACCACATGCTCACACATTACATGTGGGACAGCTGGAACTGTTTCAATGACTTGAAGCGACATTTATC
>NC_085872.1:2537500-2552500 GCF_034702125.1 Engraulis encrasicolus | reverse complement strand
CAAGACCTCTCTAGACAAGAAGATGGTGTTTGTGGAGTTTCACAGCTTTACCCGTGTTGCAACAATGTGTCTCTTTGTGTGTGTGTGTGTGTGTGTGTGTGTGTGTGTGTGTGTGTGTGTGTGTGTGTGTGCAGCCTGATCTCCAAAAATTCCGTGCTCCTGGACACGGATGGTAAGGACACGAAATCCGTGTCCAGGAGCACGGATTTTGCCAAAATTCCGTGCTCCTGGACACGGAATTGTTTTCCGTGCTACTGGACACAGAATTGTTTTCCGTGACGAGCACACGGAAGTGCTTTCTATAGGCTATTACCACAGCACTGTGTAACTCCAAATGCTAATCCTAAACAAAATAATGCTATAGCTTTCAGTTGTGCCCTGACCAAAACATTCCCTAACCTTAACCTGTCATTAAAGACATATTGAGAAATACCTTTTCCAGTTGGTTGCTAGGCTATCAAATTCATATAATGAATGAAAGAAAAGTAGCTGTGCCCAGACCAAAACAATCCCTAACCCTAACCTGTGAGTAGGAAATGTTTTTTTGAGAAAAAATATTTGAAATTAGAAAAATCTTGAGAAAACACAAGACTGTGGAAACATAGAGCTGTGGGAGTAGCCTATAGAGAGAGCACTTCTCTGTGTCCATCACGGAAAACAATTCCGTGTCCAGGAACACGGAAAACAATTCCGTGTCCAGGAGCACGGAATTTTGGCAAAATCCGTGCTCCTGGACACGGATTTTGTGCCCTTAACATCCGTGTCCAGGAGCACGGAATTTTTGGAGATCATGTTGGTGTGTGTGTGTGTGTGTGTGTGTGTGTGTGTGTGTGTGTGTGTGTGTGTGTGTGTGTGTGTGTGTGTGTGTGTATGAGTGTGTGTGGGGGGGATTCAAATAATGTATTGAATGCTGTAGTGTGAATGCTGTATGTGTGCTGCCACTTTTGAAGTTACACTTTTGAAGTTACACTTTCATGCATGCCGCATATCCCCAGAATCCTTGTGATGACAAGAGGCATAAAGACATCTGGTCCAAGGAGAAGACTTGCGACAGATTGCCAAAGTTCCTGGTCATCGGGCCACAGAAGACAGGTGAGCGAGCGCATGTTGACAAGGACAAATTGCTTCACAGGCCTACTTGGCCCAGGCCCCTGGGCCCGAGAAGCCCAAACCTCTTCACTACAAAGAACAGATCATTATTGGTCTATATTTATGTCCTCAGACTGTGTTATAATAGCATTTTTTAACTATTGTATTTTCACATTTTCTCAGGGGAGAAAGCCCAGAATCGCCAACAGCAAAGGCCCTCTAGTAGCCTTTTCTGGTAGCCCTACAGCTCGACACAGCGCTGCTCAGCTGCCACTTTTTACTTTTTACGATTGTGCTTTCGTGCCTATTCGAAAAGCAAAAAGTGGCGGCCGAGTCACGCTGTGTCGAGTTGTAGGCCTACCAGAAAACAGGTAGTGGAAAAGAGGCATAACATTTTCGCTAACCACTCAAAACCTTTGGAACCTTGTGGCTGCGTTCATGAGGGCCTTTCCTGTTGTCTGGCCCAGGGGCCCATGGAATCATAACCCATTCCTACATGTTGACCTCCTGATTCTCAGTCCAACAGCCAATGTCCTTAATATGATCAACAGTCACAGACAAAAATATAGTAGACCTTTTCAGAGATCGGCATTCATTGAGAAATACTGAGGTGAAACCAAACAGGAAAGAAAGACGACATAGAGGAGAGCATAGGACATGGTAGGGAAAGGGAGAGAGAGGGAGCGAGAACTGCATGAGAGTATGTGGGTTGAAGTTTGTTCTTTGAAGAACGCAGCACTTCCTGCAGTCTTAACCGGATGCTTTCTCCATCTCTCACTCATTTTTACCTCACATCTTTACTTTCATCAGTCAGTTTCATTTGTTCTCTTATCTTAGAGAAAGATGTATGGTACAAACAGACTCCACAGTGCAGAAAAAGAATCCATAGTGTGTGTGCGTGCATGCGTGCGTGCAAGCGTGCGTGCAAGCGTGCGTGCAAGAGAGGGAGAGAGAGAGAGAGAGAGAGAGAGAGAGAGAGAGAGAGAGAGAGAGAGAGAGAGAGAGAGAGAGAGAGTGAGAAAGAGAGTGAGAGAGATAGATGTATACGTAGACACATATGTGTGAGTGGGGGGTTCATTGCAGAACAGATTTCTTGTCAGGGTAACCTTGATGTTCAGAGAATGATGAAAGTGTAGCTTAAGGCATGAGCTCTCGGATAGGGTAGCTGTATTCCAAAGACAGACTCAGTCACAGACAAAAACATTGTTAAAAGAAAAAGAATGATTACTGACAATAGATGTTCCCCTTGTTGGAGCATTCTCTTTAGATGCTTCCTCTGTACTGTATTCTTCTATTTTTACCCCATATAAACACCCCTCCCCCCTCCCTCTCTCTATGTTTCGTCTCTTTGTCTCCTAAAGGAACTACAGCGTTGTACCTCTTCCTCATAATGCATCCGTCCATTTCCTCTAACTTCCCCTCTGCAAAAACGTTTGAGGAGGTTCAGTTCTTCAACACCCATAACTACCACAAAGGGATAGATTGGTAAGAATTCATCACTCCTGTTCACACTCTGATCGGATTCTTTTATTTTATCTTGCCACCTTTTTTACCTATATTATGTATCTGTCTGCTTAAGTTGACTGCCTGTGTCTATCCACCTCATAAAGCTTTGTTTAGATACGCACTAGTAACTCTCATTTATGTTAAAGGTACATGGAGTTCTTCCCTGTGCCATCTAATGCCACGACTGACTTCCTGTTTGAGAAGAGTGCAAACTACTTCCCCTCAGAGGAGTCGCCGAGGCGAGCTGCTGCCCTGCTGCCCAGGGCCAAGATCATCACCCTCCTCATCAACCCCTCAGACAGGGCCTACTCCTGGTACCAGGTCAGCCTCCCTCCTGTCGAGCATGTCCATCCCATACGTCAGGGGTGGGGAACCTTTTTCATTGGAAGGGCCACTTCAAATTCCTTCAAGGGCTGCAAATGTCCTCCAAGGGCCGTACTATGAGCTCAAATCAGAACTTCCCCCTTGCACCGTAGGCCTTTATTAAAGGCGGCCATCTTTACAACAGACACCACCTTCTCTAGGTGCCTTGAAATATAATTTAATTGTTTTGCAAATGTAATTTCTAAGATTCCTTCACAATACATGTCGTATTTTACATGAAGCTGCATAACATTAAAATTATACCAGGGGCCGTATAAGATGGCTTCAAGGGCTGTAAATGGCCATAGGTTCCCCACCCCTGCTATCCATTATCAGCTACTTATCCATCTGTGAGTGCTGTGTAGTCCATTACCAGTTTGCACACCTCTCTCTGGTTCAGTGCTTACCTCCACTCTGAAAGCCTGCTGGGGCCGTCTCTGTGATGCTTGATGGGGGTTCCATACTTTCACATACTCCACATTTGGCTGGCTAGAGCTGTTTAATGCAGATGCACAATCATGGACACGCCCAGGCACACACACACACACACACACACACACACACACACACACACACACACACACACACACACACACACACACACACACACACACACACACACACACACACACACACACACACACACACACACACACACACAATTGGGTACAGAAATACCGCAAAACAGAAAAGGGGGTGAATGAATCAACAGTCAGATAGGCATAAAAACAGTCCCTGGATACACATCACTGCCCACAGCAATACAGTAATCAATTGATATGGAGGGAAAGTCGATGGGTAATTAAATTGCCTTACGTCATGCTTTCCCAATAACCCTGTCTGCGTGTGTGTGTGTGTGTGTGTGTGTGTGTGTGTGTGTGTGTGTGTGTGTGTGTGTGTGTGTGTGTGTGTGTGTGTGTGTGTGTGTGTGTGTGTGTGTGTGTGTGTGTGTGTGTGTGTGTGTGTGTGTGTGTGTGTGTGATTTAAAAAAAAATGTTGGCTATGTTGATTTCCAGGAATAGACAGAATGATGAGTTGAATCAGAGAGGTGTGAAGTTCCCTGAAGTCCCCTGAGCTGTACTGGAGATAGACAGGGAGGGGTGACAGAGGAACAAAAATAAGCTTGCTGTGTTAAGCTCTCTCTTTACCTGAGCATACACATTATAGCTTCACACTCATAATAGTCTTCTTTCCTGGTCTTCTGGGGTGGTTACTGTACTGTATGCAGGGCTCTAAATTAACACCAGCCAACCTGCCAAATGCTGGTCAAATTCAGTTTGGCTGGTAGAAAAATAAAGTCACTAGCCACTTCGACCCATTAGTGAGTGTGTGTGTGGCTACCAGCCGTTTTGGATGGAGATGAAAAAAAGTTAATTTAGAGCCCTGACTGTATGTATGCTGTGGGTGCTTGAGCTGTTAAGATGTGTGTTTTCTGCAGCACCAGCGGGCCCATGAGGATCGCACAGCTCTGCGCTACAGCTTCTACGAGGTGATCTCAGCCGGACACGAGGCCCCCGCTGACCTGCGCTCCCTGCAGAACCGCTGCCTCCTGCCCGGCCTCTACGCCGTCCACATGGAGCGATGGCTCACACACTACCCAGCCAACCAGGTCTGGCACACAATAGAGCCTGTACTTTGTTAATATATAAAAGTGTATAAAAGGAATTTCTCCCATATTATTAGTGTTTGCTCCCATATTATTAGTGTTAGTGTGACTAATACATGTACACACTAAGCCCCCAAAAGCTTCTCACTGACATTAGAAGAGCCAAGAGATATTATAGGCACAAATCAAACACAGATTGTTTAAAAACATTGTTAAGCTTTGATGTTATCACATCGTGATGGTTATGAACGCACATCAGTCATATTTTTCTGGATATATTTAAATACATACAGTATATTTGCAGTATATATTTCAGTCTTATTTATATAGATTGGAATTATCCTTTTCATATACTGTACATACCACCTCATACATGCACCTAAAACATCCCTTTACTCTTCTGCTTTCCTGCGCTCAGCTCCTGATAATTGATGGGCAGCAATTGAGGAACGACCCTGCAGCTGTCATGGATGAGTTACAGAAGTTCCTAGGTGTGTCTCCGCACTACAACTACTCACAGGCCCTCACGTAAGTCTGCCCTGGAGCTCCGCACGCTGTGAGCATGGCTTTGGTGCTGGTCAAAGAGAGCAAGTGGGGGGTGAGTGCAGTGGCACAAAGAAAGTGGTGAGCCTTGGAGCTCCACAGAATGCTTTCACAGTTCGGGCCACATATCAGAATTTTGGTTAAATGTATTAGAGGGGAATATGTAGGTGAAAATCATTAACCTTCTCCATCCTCATTAGGAGAAATACAGTATTATCATTGGTTAGTTTTACTATTAGATGTGCTTAGCTTCAAATTAACTCAGTTCACAAACCAACAGCATTGCCATACACAAAAAAATATAACACCATGACAAAACCTCTCTAAGGAAAGGAATACACACTTTGGGATTTTGCTTTAGTATCCTGACTTTGACAGATATTTGAAGGGATTACCCACAAATAATATTATACAGGCCTCCAAGAGTTATATAACTACTTGTTTATATATCAGAGAAGACATTTTTTAAATACATACGTACATGTCATGTAAAAAGTACACTCTGATTTTGCTCTCTGATATTTTCCTCATGTCTTGCATGCTCCATTTGCCAGACGTATTAAGCACTTTGAAGCGACATGATTGTAAGAGGAAGGGGGGAAGTCTGTGAGGTTATCAGGGGCAATAGTGTAGCAGATAAAAATTGGTGGAACCGTTTTAGAGATGCCAGATTTGAGGCCTTGCACGATGCATCTGCAGATGTCAGTGTGTTTCTGTCTGTCTGATATCGTCGACAGCTCCATCAATCACATTGGCTTTATTAATCTCAAATTCTTGGCAGCTCTCTTGCCCTCTCTCTCTAGTTGCCTCTTTATCTCAGAATCAAATGCAACACACATACTCACACGTGTGCATGCACTCGCACACACACATACGCAGAGAGAGAGAGAGAGAGAGAGAGAGAGAGAGAGAGAGAGAGAGAGAGAGAGAGAGAGAGAGAGAGAGAGAGAGAATGACAAATGACCATTCTAGCTGCTAAATGATAGAAAATGTCACTTTCCCTCTCTCAAAAACACATTTTCTCAGGTTTGACCGCCAGAAGGGATTCTGGTGCCAGCTGTTGGAAGGAGGGAGGACTAAATGTCTTGGAAAGAGCAAAGGCAGGAAGTATCCCCCCATGGACATAGAAGTAAGAATGCATGTCATGCAATTGGTCCTGATATGGCTACATTTTAAACGCTGAGATGATGCGTATGCATGTGTATATTTTGTATGTATTACGTATGCATGTGTATATTTTGTATGTATTACGTATGCATGTGTATTTTCATGCTATACACAGTGTTGCCAGATGTGTCTGATCAAATCCCGCCCAAACGGTGCTGAAAAACGCCTGGAGGCGCTACATTTCGCCCAATTTCAACAAATTGTATTGATTTCTCTGGGCGTAAAACTGCAGAAAAACCTGCCAAATTATCCATTTTTATCTGCAGCCTTCTATTCCAAGCAGCCCAATTGGGCGGGTAACCGCGCAAACTGGCAACACTGGTTATACAGCACAGTGTTATACAGTAGTGTGTATGCTGTTTAGCTTTTATATTACACAGATCTGCAGCACCCCCTATTGGGAAATGGTCGGACTGCATCCTTTTATAGCCACATGTTCATGACCCTCAGAATCCTTGCGTGCACAGCCAGGTATGAGATGTTTCCCCTATTCAAATATAATTAATTTCCTTGTCCCTTTCCCTTCCCCCTCCAACCCCTCTGTCTTTCTCTCCAGTCTCGTGCATTCCTGTCGCATTACTACCGAGACCATAATGTGGAACTATCCAAGCTGCTGCATAGACTGGGTCAGCCTTTGCCCTCATGGCTCAGAGAGGAGCTGCAGAAAGTCAGATAACCTTATACATGGCAGACCAAGAGAAACGCCGGAAGAAGAGAAGAGAAAGAGTGAGACAGACCTTAGATGGTAAAGCAGAGGAGATGGAGAGCACCGAATGGTTGCAGAGAGATCCGTTAGGCCTTCAATTCCAGCGTGCACCCTGCAGCAAACCCTGACAGGAGGCAGCAGGCTCCAGAGCAAATGGAGTGGAGCGAAGCAGGGCACGGAGATGGAGGACAGGGGAAGAAGGAGAGGACAGCAGGGAACGACTGATTAAGGGCATGATGGATTGAGTGTGGAGGAACAAGGAGGCGAGGAGCCAGCTGGAACCAGCCCAGGGATAAGACCATGGGCCAGTGATTTCAGTGCTGGAGACTATTGGAGTCTATTTGGTGACCAATTTGCACTATGTTTTAGTATGTTTGAGTATATGTGATCATGTATACACACAGATGGAACAATGCAGGCGCACACACGTGTGCGCGCACACACACACACACACACACACACACACACACACACACACACACACACACACACACACACACACACACACACACACACACACACACACACACACGCACACACACACACACACACACACACACACACACACACACACACACATACACATCCATTTGAGAGAGGACTCAGGTGGGTATAGATGGGCTCTAGATGTTTGCTTTGTTATAGCGGTCTTAAAATATTGCTTCATTAAATAGGGAAATCAGTTGAGGCCACAAATAGAAATTATTATTTGTATTTACATAGTTATTTTGCTGAAGATATAAGTGCAAACAGGAGGTTTTTATTAGTGTTATTTTAATTTGTGTGTGTGTGTGTGTGTGTGTGTGTGTGTGTGTGTGTGTGTGTGTGTGTGTGTGTGTGTGTGTGGGCCCGGGACAAAGTCATCTGAGAACCCCCCCACCCAATGCATACAATGTAATGAGGACCCAGTTTTGGGGCCCCTCTCTCCCTGGGCCTGGGACAGCTCGTGTGAGCATGTTTGTGTGTCTGCGTGATTGTGTGTGTTAGTTGTGGGTAGGTTACTACTTTATGAACAGTTTCATCTTCAGGAATCAGGACCAAACTAAACTCACGGAAGGAAGTGATCAAATACGTCACTGCTGCTAAGAGAGGCCTCTCACTCATTGACCATGAAACCCTGCCCTCTCTTTCTTTAGCCAGTTGGTCAAGAAGATGCTGCCCTTGCACCACTGGATCAGCTAGGCAAAAACCATAAAGGTCGTCGGTTCGAAACTCCAGCTGTGTGCACACAACCCTTATCGTACATAACGGATGGTTCAGCCTGCATGCTTCCAAGCACACGGCTCAGCTTTTAGGCATCAGAGCATAGAACTGAAAGAGACCTCCTTGCCATTGCTGACCTTATCACCTTCCATAGAGCCAAGTGGACATCCGTGTTTCAGTGTGGTCATCTGTGTGGACACCAAAGAGATGTGAGGGGAAATGATACAAGCTGCATCTACCGTGCCTCTTGAGATCCATGAACCCCATGCAACAACCCCCCCCCCCTCTCTCTCTGTGTGTGTGTGTGTGTGTGTGTGTGTGTGTGTGTGTGTGTGTGTGTGTGTGTGTGTGTGTGTGTGTGTGTGTGTGTGTGTGTGTGTGTGTGTGTGTGTGTGTGTGTGTGTGTGTGTGTGTGCGTGCGCGTGCGTGGTAGTTACCAGATTAGCCTTAGCTTTTCTCACTATGACTGTTGCTGTCAGACGTTCGGGGTTAGGTGTCTACTTCTGTTCAAAGATGGCCTCAGTGACAATGAGCGAACTGCTTTGAATGACTGTAAATAAATATATAGACATACAAGTATTCAATAAAAAGAAATGACTCATGTTTTTTTTTATTAACCCAGACTCTGTCCATTTGTCTCTGCGTGCCTCTTAGTACTTTCTTCTGTTGGTGGAAGTGGATGCGGACACACGCACACACACCATCTGCAATTAACTGGTTAGAAAGCTATCTGATCACAAGGTCTCAGAGGGTTTACTTGAATGGTTGTATTTCTAGCGGAGTAGAGAATGTGGGGTACCAAAAGGAAGTTGCTTGAGTCCATTTATATTTTCCATCATCACCCATGACCTTCCATTCGACATAAATATGCTAAGGTAGTGTATATAGATGAAACAACTGTATACACTTCTGCAAAGTCCCCATTAGGTCTCGCAGAAGCATTAAATTATGTGTTACAAAAAATTTAGATTTGGTTGAACCGGAACAAACCTGTACTTAATATGGTAGAAAAGATTTTATTCCTGAAAACGTAAGCGAATAATTCAGCTTTCTAAACAAAAAAACCTATTGAACAAGTAAAAGAAACAAAGTTACTGGGTGCAATTTTAGACAGTAGACTGACCTGGTCAAAAAAATAGATAAAATAGTGAATTAAATTAGTTGTGTCTGCGTTGGTTAGAAGGTGTAGGTACTTCATCACACAAGAATTAATGAAAAGAGTAACTAGTGCCTTAGTTCTTAGTCAGATGGAATATTGTAATATACAGTATGCAGTAGTATGTAGTCCAATGTATCTAGAACACATCTATCTTCAGGTAGTACAGAACAAGGCATCTAGGCATATTCTCAAATGCCCACAGTACAGAACTGAGAGTCTCTTTGTTGATCTCAACATGGGCGATTTTAAATAATAAAAACCCACTGAAACAATATAGCATTTTCTGTAAAACATCTAACACCCATATCTATGATACAAGATCTATAACGGCAGGGGCATTTGTAGTAACTCGAGCGAATACTAATGCCCTACAGAGCGATCACTGCATTCAACAGGATGCCAACTTTTATCACTGAAATAACTTCTAAAGTTATTAAAAAAACAAGTTCAGATATGCTTAGGAAAGAGTTACGTTTAAAATTGTTCATATTTATTCATATACTGATTGTAAATTGTGCAAGACTAATTGTGTGACTTGTATTCTCATGTAGGTCTATTTATGTATTGTTTGTATATGTTGTTGATCCTGATCCTCTTGTTTAATCTTCGTTTTTGATCTAGGGTTAAATGAGACGTTTTTTATTGAATAGTGTACGACAGGAAGAATACACAAATAAGCATCAACACACACACACACACACACACACACACACACACACACACACACACACACACACACACACACACACACACACACACACACACACACACACACACACACACACACAGCTGAGCACAGCAGTGTTTTTGTCCATTTCAGCCTGGTCTTCATTTATGACAGGTCCCTCTTAGTGAGTCCACTGGTCCACTATTTTCACCAGGCCTGCACTGTAGACACTGCAAGTTCCAAGAGAACACATCTTTACACCTTTATTTATTTTGTATGGGTTATTCTAGATTTGTGGATGGTGCTTTGAGTTAGAGAAATTATATTTTCTTGTGTGAATGGTGTTGGTGTTGAAAAGACATGTGTGAGTGAGTGTAAGACTAATAGTCCCACATATCCCACATATTCATGATGACCACCAGCACATACTGTTGGCTCAAAATGTAATCACTGGGTAGGCAGCTGGTCGTGCTCATTTTTTTTCTGTGATTGAGATATTTTTGGAAGTAAAAATCTTGAGACTGTATGTTCACATAATAGTGTTTTTGAAGCCTCACATTTACTTATCAACAGCATATGAGTCCACAGATTTAAACAGGTTTAACTGGCTGCTTTGTATGACTTCACCAAGCAACCAGCTTTGGTAGGTTTGACAGTGGAAGGGGTGACGGCATGTGTACATGACTGATTAGACTGCTGAGTAGTCTGTGTATTACTATAGTCTGAAGGTGCACTGGCCATTCGTGTGTTATTTTGGAGGAACATCTGATGTAAGGATGCGGTTCAAAATCTGGTGGTCATTTTCAGTCTTGTCACAAGGGGGCACTGCAATCACACAAATGAGAGTCACTCAGCGGTTAAAAAAGGTAATCACATCAGGTCCCCTCTATCTATTTAAGCAATATTGACCGGATCTAACTATTGCATAATAAACAATATTGCTTTAATCAGTTCAATCAAATATCATTTTCATCTGGAAACAAAAATATATATGGCCAGGAAACAGTAGGCCTACTGCCTTGCCATTATGGCTCAGTAGCCTCCTTACTGACTGGTTAAAGTATAATAAAAAAAATACAAGTGTGTGTGTGAAATTCTATTATCGACATAATAGCCCTGACCCTCTCCAAAGTAACTACTCAAATGAGCTTAACACCCCACAAGCATGCACTGACACAGCCACACACACTAACCCTCTGTCCTCGCTCTCTCTTAAACAGACACAGACACACTCACACACTCACACACACACACACACACACACACACACACACACACACACACACACACACACACACACACACACACACACACACACACACACACACACACACACACACACACACACACACACACACACACACACACACACAGCTTTGTCTTAGTTCTAAACTGCCTAGTGTGTAAACAAAAGTCAGCTGTGAAGTAAACACAAAGGACACACAGGATGGCTCTCATTCCTCACGGCAGCATTCAATGCTCTAGCACCAGACGTCTGGAAGAAAGCACTGAGGTGCAGACAACCACGGCATGGGAATGAGCAAATATCTTTGAAACTACTCTAGGTCTGAGTCCAGCGCAGAAGTATGACAAGAACATGATCCCTTGTGTGTTACAAAAATATAAACAAGTCATAAGGATTCCTGTTGTGTATCCATATAGTGAGTCTGTAAGAGGAAGTTAGGATATACTTCTTCTGTAATGCATAACATTAAAAATGGTTAAAAATTGGTTACGCTTCACTTGTCCAAATTCTTATTTATATAAAAGAATACAGTGATAAAGCAACAGATTTACAGTAAATCTCGTACAATACTGTGTGCGTCCTTGTGGGTCAGCATTTCATTGTCAACAGCAGATTACCACAAATGTCAATCTTTGGAACAGAGCTGACAACGTGAAATGGGGTGCAAGCCAGCAAACCCACCCGTCACCCCTAATATATATCTACCCTGCTGCTCCAGGTCAACCAGTCAGACAGAACAGCAGATGGAGTCATGAAATCTGAGTTTAAAGGATGTCATGGCACAGTGAGCTTACCAGGCATGTTTATGAAACGGCAGAGGCAGAAAAAAGATGCAAAATCTTTATTATCAGTGGTGAACACAGGTAGTGAAAGAATTACTTAAAACTAGATGCAGACATGTAATGGATGGTACTGAAGGTGAACTCATGACATTCTTTGAGACATATGTGTGTCA
Source organism: Engraulis encrasicolus (assembly GCF_034702125.1). Lineage (NCBI taxonomy): Eukaryota > Metazoa > Chordata > Actinopteri > Clupeiformes > Engraulidae > Engraulis > Engraulis encrasicolus. The sequence continues at coordinate 2,540,290 of NC_085872.1, read as the reverse complement.
TAAAAGTGTCCTGTATGTAATTTTAGCTTTTGTATTTGGACATGCTTCCCATTCAGAAATGTGATCTTTCCATGAACATTTACAGAGTAATAAACTAGCAATAAACGAATACTTTACTGGTCTTACCAAAGTACAGTATGTTTTGCAGTCCACCATGCTTTGACTATGACTGCTAATTCAAAATGGCGGACATGGAAAAGAGCCACCTATCCATGTATGAAAAGTGTACACTTCCCAGTCATAATGAATACCCGGAAATTTGCAGTGGTGGTAATTCATGACAAATTTAACATTCGCGAAAGGGCAGCATAAATTGTGTAAATAATCTACTAAAATAGATCCTCTGCCTGTAAAACGTTTCACTTGCACATCAAGAAAAAAAAAACACAATCTCAAGGGTACACAAAGGACATGGCTTAATAAGACTGGGTTAAGTAATTGTATTTAGGATACTATTAAACATGCCATTTGTTTGGCAGCAGTTTCTGGAAGGAGGTAATGATGTTTGATAAATCACATCAAACATTACAGACAATTCTTCATGTTATACATGATAACCACATATTAATAACATATCAATGGAGCTAGGTACAGCTTCGAGGTATCTTACAGAGGTCTTAGGACAAAGCCCAGATTGGAGACACTACTCATCAGACATTGAGGCTTTAGTGCAACTGAATGACTTCACAAGAATTAAGACAGTCCTTGTTTGTTACTCGTTTTAGTGCGGTTGGTAGAAATCTTCAGTTTAGTCTGACTGAAGAAAAGTACATTTAGAAAAAGCTGTGCTTTAGGACCTTGCTGACCCTTTCAAGTGTGTGCTTCCTCTGGTTGCCTCTTCCTAGAGTGCAGGGATGCTGACAGAGGCTCAGTGAAGGAGTGGGTCACTTGGCATGCAGTCCTTGTGGTCCCTTTCAACCTAGAAGTGCTAAATGACAAAGTACTGGGATACATGCTGCACACACACACACACGCACACAGATACAGACACAGACAGACAGACAGACAGACAGACAGACAGACAGACAGACAGACAGACACACACACACACACTCACACACACACACACCTAACGGACACACACACCTTCTAACTGAGATGAGCATGTAACTGCATCAAACCAACACGTGAATGTGAAATCAAGGCATGTGAATTGGAGCACGTGTGGATCCATAGGCCATATGTGAAGACTCCTACTGCCCAGTCACCCTTTTGATCCAGGGAAGGAAGGCGGAGACCTTTGTGTAGACACCCGGGGAGTCATGGAGACGGCATGCGTGGCCCCATGACGTGACCCCATAGATGACCCATCCTCCGCCTCCGGGCCGCTCGCACACCAACGGCCCCCCGCTATCGCCACGGCAACTGTCTACACGGCGATGGTCGTCAGGTGAGGCCCCAGCACAGAGCATTCGTTTGTTGAAGGTTCCGGCAAATTGGACCTCACACTCACGCTTCGGCAGCACCGAGATGGCAGCCTGCTGCAGAGTCTTGGAATACGCACGACCTGAGAAATGACAGGAAACAATAAGTCACGCTAGGGTGGAACACACTCCTTCCAGCATTGTATTAGTGCAGATTTCTGTAGATTAGATTTCAATACGCCGCACTGGCATCGAATTTCGCTGCCAATGATGTCATGGAAAACCTTAACCAATGAGGATGGAGTATTAGAACCTATGCAGATGAGTGAATAGTCACTGTACTGCAGATGTCCATGTTTGATGCTGTAGTCGAAGGTAAGCCAGATTGGAAATTCCACATTTATGGCATGGGCATATACAGTATGTACGGTATTAAGCCTTAAGTAAGTGCATTTTCACTCTTAGGCCCTTTCAGCGATTTAAGAGAACAGACGTGTGAATTCTGTAAATATGTGAATGCTCCAAACTGTACCCATAAATAACCATCAGAAGTAAAACCATTCTGAAACCTTTGTTGAGGTGGTCTACAGTAGGTAAGATTTAAAGGGACACTGTGTGAGATTTTTAGTTGTTTATTTCCAGAATTCATGCAGCCCATTCACTAATGTTACCTTTTTCATGAATACTTACCACCAGCATCAAATTCTAAGTATTCATTGTGACAGGAAAAATAGCACTTTTCATACATGAAAAGGGGGATCTTCTCCATGGTCCGCCATTTTGAATTTCCAAAAATAGCCATTTTTAGCTGCAAAAATGACTCTACTTGGACCATACTAGAAAATATTTGTTTAAATACTTAATAAACTTTCATGTGAAGATCAAATTTGGCAATAGGCAGCCCAAGTTCAATAAGCAGCATAGTTGCAGTACCTTTTTTTGACCATTTCCTGCACAGTGTCCCTTTAATACAAAATCTGCCACACGGTTTGCTAATCTGCTTTTTTCAATAAATTTTAACCTCCTTTGATTGCTTGCCGTTTCAAGGTGGAACGTGAGATCAGGAGATGTTGGATTTTGACGTAGGCTAATGCCTCCATTTACCCTTGTCAACAATGAAGTCTGATGTGAACGCCGGCACGTCCTATTAGGGTATTACTATTTTCACACTTGGTCTCTTCCACTATGCAAACTCAGACCTGTGACTCAGTACTTTGTATTTTCTGCACGTATGTGAATGCTCCAAAGTGTACCCAGACACCTTGGAAGTGAACCATACCGAGATGGACCCTTTGTTGATGTGGTCTCAGTACAGTTCACTTAAGAGTCCTGACAAGTAGAGTAGAGAAGAGTAGAGTAGTTACAAGTTACACTTGTGACTAGGTATAATCGCTTTGGGAGAGCTCTAGAGGACTGGGTGTGATCA
>NC_085872.1:2515000-2530000 GCF_034702125.1 Engraulis encrasicolus | reverse complement strand
GTTTAGCATTCTTTAGCTATTGTGGGGTTAATATGAATGGAAGTCAATGGGAGGGCCGCACAAAGATATTAAGGTGGGGCTGTGTGTGTGTGTGTGTGTGTGTGTGTGTGTGTGTGTGTGTGTGTGTGTGTGTGTGTGTGTGTGTGTGTGTGTGTGTGTGTGTGTGTGTGTGTGTGTGTGTGTGTGTGTGTGTGTGTGTGTGTGTGTGTGTGTGTGTGTGGTAAGCATGATGAATGTACCTTTTAAAACAGTGAGCTGCCGTCAGGGCCCAGCAGCTGTTGATGAGAGTTGCTCCACAAACAAGTCGTCCATCTGACTGAGAGCCGCGCAGACGGATAGCAGCCTGCCAGGGCCAACCTCCCCTACAACACATACACACAGATATGGTACATACTGTAAGCAAAGGCATACCAATGTCAAACAATCTAAAACTAGGGACGGGCATTGGAAATTAGCTTTTGGCTATAAATGTTATGATGCTTGCTGTTTGGTTGTTATGCAACCTACATGTTATGTATCTGTCCCTATCAAATAAACCTAACTAAACTAAAATAGCATTATGCAGAATTATTGTCTGTCAAATAATTATCACCTCTGCCAAGGAGGTTATTTTTTCGGTCGCATTGGTTTGTCTGTCTGTATGTTTGTCTGTCAGCAGGATAACACAAATAGTTATGGGTCAAGGACGTCCAAAAAGGAACTGTCATTCAGTGTAACGGATACCTTCTGTTGACTGTAACTGTAAAAAAAACACGATTTTTAAATTGTTTCAAGTGAATGGATGACAGCCGAGGCTTTCATGAATTCACTGGAAAAAAATAAAATAAAAAGAGTCATGTTTCTTACAGTTACAGTCAGCAGAAGGTATCCGTTACACTGAATGACAGTTCCTTTTTGGACGTCTTTGACCCTTATGCAAGGATTTGGATGAATTTTTTGGGGTGAATCTTGACATTCCAGTTTCTGAGTGCATTTCTAGTTCATCTCTGTTTCTCTTTTTTTTTCTCCCCCTCTGTATTGTCATCGAATAGGAACCTCTACAAAATAAGACGATGCGTCTCAAGGGGGCTATCCTTGTCAATCAATCAATCAATCAATCAATCAATCAATATATGAAGAGCAAACATGATGTGCCCTACTTAACTGCAGAGGTGCAACAATGCTATTTCTAACAATCCAGCATTTTTCAAAAGTCAACTCACACCAATATACGTTCCCATCTCTTCCCACTACTCAGTTTCTCTGTTTCTCATTAGGAGCTAGTCAAAATAGATCTATGCCAAGGCCAACTGAACCCAGAACAACTTATGTGAAGAAGAGACTGACCCTGCTCCCCTGGCTCCCCACTACCGTTAACAAAACACTGGTAGAAACCCAAACCTATACAGAAAACCACATCCCAGTGTTTGAGTGTACAGTATGTAAAGAAGTTTCAAGCTTTTTTTTTTATCGTTCAAATTGATATAGCACCTCAAGGAATTCTGTCCTCCAATGATCCTCTTCTGACGGGTGTGTGCAGGCCGAAGACCACATACTGGAGCCTTAGTGTCTATGAAAGCCAGAAAAACATTGCAATGGATCAAAAATAAGTAACATTGCATTTGTGTGTGTGTGTGTGTGTGTGTGTGTGTGTGTGTGTGTGTGTGTGTGTGTGTGTGTGTGTGTGTGTGTGTGTGTGTGTGTGTGTGTGTGTGTGTGTGTGTGTGTGTGTGTGTGTGTGTGTGTGATTTTGAGGCTGCAATTGAGTTTAGACAGTACTGAGTTGAATTGATCAAACATCATTCATTCAACTATATTATTAATCTGTTTTCTGTTTATGAAAGAAAAAAAGAAGATAGCCAAAGACCTTTTTTACATAAAAAGCGATGATAATGATCCTAGATACATAATAATCAGAGAAAATGATTCTTAAATCACTGCATGTTGTCCTTGTGATCTCTTACCCTTGACCTCTGCCAGACTGTCATCCTGCTGTTGCCCATAGTTACAGATGACTCCGGCATCTTCACTGTGGCGGCAGTTGTGCATACCAAAGGGCTGCTTAATGCAATCACTGAGAGACCTCTCCACACCTGTACACTTGATGTTGTCCACATGGATGGGTCCTTGGCCCTCACCAAAATACGCCATAGTGCGTGCCTTAGCCACACCACTGAAATACAAGAGAAGAGGCTTCATAAGCATGTCTTTTTGGTAGTTGAAATATGACTCTACTCTTGTATAAGATGGTAGCTTGTTCCACTATTGACGAACAACGACAACAGTTTAGACCGAAAATGAAGTGTTATAAGTGGTTCGTTTAAAATGCAGATAAAACTTTATCAAAAGCTTAGGCAAAATGAAATGTTTCAACAATTCACCATTGACCATCTAATGGGCCTGGAAAAGCTAGTAATTAAGATCACGAGCGAGCGAGCGAGAGAGAGAGAGAGAGAGAGTGCTAGTGATGTCAAGACTGCTTACTCCAAGACCAGAGAGTATCGAAACCAAGACTGAAACCAAGTCCAAGACCAGCATAGACCAGTCAAGACCATGACCAAGTGGAGACCAAGACAGAGCAAGACCAAGTCAAGACCCTAAACGCACTAGCCTTACCGCAGAGATACACCAGCGGCGACGCGACTCAAGCGACAGAGTGTAGCATCAAGCGATACGAGAGATTGAGGAGACTAGAGTATGTCCGTACAGGCAGAAGGCAAAGCATTCAAGCATTCCCATTGGCTGTGGTCACTGACCTCTATACAGTCATTGGCTGTCGCGGCTTGTCGCCGAACCGCGTCATAGAAAGTTGAAAAGATTTCAACTTCAAATTGTCGCGCTCGTCGCGCAAATCGCTCTAGTCTCCAGAATCGCTTTTGTCTCTCGACTCAATACAAAGTCAATTACTTCCGTCGCTCGACTCGCTCAGATCGCCGCTGGTGTATCTCTGCGGTTAGTGTTCTTCAAATGATACGATCACACACTAACTGTACTGAATGTACTGAAGAACACAAGCACCATAGTGAGACTCAGCTGTATGTCTTCCTTGTGTTATGGTAAGCTTATGTGGTGATGAGCATGAGTGGCTTGGTTAAAGCACAAATTCCTTCAAGACCACTATGCACAAGACCAAGACAAGACCCACAGTAAATTAAGTCGAGACGGAGACAGGCCCGAGACCACATAAAAATGGTTTCAAGACTACAACACTAGTGTGTGTGTGTGTGCGCGTGTGCGTGTGTGTGCACGCTTGTGTGTGTGTAGTGGCCCAGTGTTTTCCATACACTGAGGAAACTATGGTTTAAATTTGGCCGCCATATTTCCAACACCCACCCCCCACCACATTTTGCTCGCATATGCGCCTAGAAATTGTTTGTGCGAAGGTAATAACAAAAAGGTTGCATGTATGCGAATACTCTATGGTTTTCAACCCTTTCATTCCCATTTTACTCCAAAAATAAATACACCCCATAGAGAAAAGCATGAATGCGTGAACGAGAGGAGGAGAAGAAGGAAAAGAGGGAGATCGACGGGGGAGGTTTGAAACAAGTTAAGTAATGCAGCTGATGCACCGCAAACAAGCTCCATAAAGAAGTCCAGTCGCTAACATAACTAACTCGAGATGGATTAATTAATGACCATCTTCACATATCATATTTAATGTTGATTAACAATGTGGTTATGTCCATCAAATAGGCCGATTCAAATCAGCTCATCAAAAAAAAAGAGAGATAGAAAGAGAGACAGTATATGCGGTCGGTCGCCTTATCTTCTCGGAGAGGCTGCCCCCATAGTTTCCAAAAATTCTGTGGGAAACACTGTGGCCACATGTGTGAGTGCATATGCGTGTGTCTGTGCGTGTGAGCATGAGTTTGCTCATATGTGTGCATGTGTGAATAGCAATGTGTCATTCAGCAGTGGTTGTCTCTTATGGAGTGAAAAGCCTTCAGCATCTGAAAGCAGATGGCAGTGTGAGGATCACTACTCCCTGGACCATCAAGTCTGTTTGAAAAAGTGTAATCATTTAGTATGCGAAAATCTACTATTTCTAGTGTCAATCTCTGTCACATTCTCTATTTGTCATTTTTAAGCACAGATAGTAAAAGAGGGTATGTTTGATGTGCAAAAAAATCTCTGGTAACAGCTCTCAGAAGTCTATAGCAATAGTTCTTTTGAAAACAAAATAAAGCATGACAGTTAATTGTTTACACAGCATGTATTGAATTTCTGTCAGAGTCCCTGAAGAGAGGTGGAGCTAGGGGTCATCCTTGTAAATAAACTCCAGTCCTAGCATGACACTCTAAAATAAAACCTTCAGTTGCAGCATCCAAGCTGGAGCAAATAAAATCCATTTTTTTTGCTGAAAAGAGAGGAGGTGATGTTTATAATTAGCCATGGTCAGACCCAAAAATGAAAGTAAACACTGACAAATATTTTGCAGAGAACTAACAATTTTGTCATGGTTTCCTATACATGGTTATGTGACTGCAGTGTTCCTGTTTAGATAAGACTATACTCAACTAGAAATGCCCTCAGAAAGTGCAGACCTCCACCAAGGAAGAACATTTGACTGTTAAAACCATATTTTTAAAAAGTCTTTCTGTCTTCTTTTTGTGGAATTGGAAACTGGAATGCCAAAATTTGCCCTATCCTGCAAAGGTGAAAAATCCTGGGTGCAGATCGTCATCCGGATCACTACCAAAATGTAATCACTTGTTCCTTCAGTCATTTACAACAACTCCACTAAGTTTCATCCAAATCCATTCATAAGATTTATGAGTTATCCTGCTGACAGACAAACAAACAAACAGATAGACAAGCAAACAGACAGACAGACAAACGAACCAACGCGACCGAAAACATAACCTCCCTGTTTGAGGTAACAAACTAACGCGACCGAAAACACAACCTCCTTGTCAGTAATTATCATTCTGGTTGACTCACAAAACAAGAAATCTACACTAAACAGCTACAGTTGGCTTTGTTCTCTTCTTCTGAATATCCACATGGCTTGGCAGTAAATGTACCTACTTTTGAATGTCATATGGAAAAAATACACTATTGAAAAGTACTTAGGATTCAATACAACTGGCAAGTTTTAGATGCTGAGAGAATTAGATTTTAGCTCCTTAGACTCTACAAGTATCCAGCATCTTTCTCACAATCCTAAAAGAGAGAGATATGGTCAGGTCAGACCTGAACAAAGAACTCAGTTGTCCTCAGTACTCGTTAGAATGCTCTCTCTGACCCTTATGTCTTCCAGATGTATGAGAGAAAGGGCCACACAGTCGAAGACAGGAGTTTATAGGCAGGGTCCTATTTATGGGGATGTTGTCCTGAATGCCCTTTAATTAAGTTTAAGAACATCTTCTGTCTACAAAACTGACAAAACATAAAGACACAAAAAGAAGGAGAAGTATGATGTCTTGCAAGCATTCATTTCTGCCAGTGTGTAGATATGCTATAAGTTATAAGGTTATTGTGTGTGTGTGTGTGTGTGTGCGTGTGCGTGTGCGTGTGCGTGTGTGTGTGTGTGTGTGTGTGTGTGTGTGTGTGTGTGTGTGTGTGTGTGTGTGTGTGTGTGTGTGTGTGTGTCTGGTGTGTGTGTGTGTGTGTGTGTGTGTGTGTGTGTGTGTGTGTGTGTGTGTGTGTGTGCGTGATAGAGAGAGAGAGAGAGAGAGAGAGAGAGAGAGAGAGAGAGAGAGAGAGAGAGAGAGAGAGAGAGAGAGAGAGAGAGAGAGAGAGCGAGAGAGAGAGAGAGAGAGAGAGAGAGAGAGAGAGAGAGGACAGGGCAGGGAGGGAAACAAAGACAGTGACTGAGTGAGATGAGAGAACATGTGGTATGTGGGGCGACAGGGTATGCTTTTAAGGTTTTTTTTTAACTAAAGTGAACTAGAGTGAGGTACTCCCTCCTATATCAATGGCCCCCTACATATAAGACAAAATAAGACATAGCCTAGAACACAATATAAGACAAAAGCACGGAAGAATTCTCTGTCCAATTATGTTCTATAGTGGTATTGACCTGCTCTCGCGCTCTGTATAGAGAATTTACAGTGCAGAGCAAGGTAGCTAGTTGTTTGAGATATCATAAACAAGCTCATACATTAATATTTACTGTACCAGCACACATACTCCTCAATGTGTGGATGTCCCAATGACAAGATGACATTTCCATCCTACATCTGCCTCTTACTCTATGTTCACAAATACTTACCATATGGATTGAATGTACACTATTATTTAACTGCGATGGGCACAAAATAGGCTATAACCAGTGCTGCCAGATCTTGGGAGAGAAACAGCAAACTAGCATCCTGAAAACAGGCCCAAAAGAAGTGACTAAAGACTAGAAAAGGTGGTTCAGTCATGTGTCTTGCCTGTGTGATAAGGTAGAGAGGCGACCTTGCTCTTTGCGAGCATCTGTTTAGCAGCCAAATGTTAAGATCCACATAAGTGACCAAGGTATACAGAAAAAGAGGGATGGCACGGTATATAAGTCTGTTGTAAGCTGACTTGTGGGTGAGAGAAACAGAGTTGGCACTGAGAAACATGATGTTTCAAACATTTCAAACGCATTCAAATTACCGACAGAGGAGAAGCAAATATCAGGCTCAACCGCGAGCAAAAGAAGCTCCAAAAGACGGAACCTGCAGTGACTACTGAAAAAAAGAAGCCCAAAGTTGCTTATAATAAGCAGAATTGGCAACCCTGGCTATAACATATAAAATGCAAAAAAGTATCCATTTGGATAAATGTCGTATTTACAATGCCTCCAGTTCTTTAAGACGCACACAGTATGGCTCTGATCCTTTACACGTGGATGAGAAAGGCATGGTCACAGACAAAACAGAACATTATCATTAGACAGGGTCTGAAGAGTCAATAATATATGTTGCTTTCACTCTGTTCACAACGTCTTCACAACAGGCTGGAAGGATGAGAAGGGTGACATGGAGCGTGTGTGTCTGAGTGTGTGACTCTGTGTGCCTGTCACCTGTAGCCAAGTTGCCTGCACACCACCTCAGCGTCTCTGTCTGTCCAGCCGTCATCACAGATGGTTCCCCACTGGCTGCCCACCAGGATCTCCACCCGACCCTCACGCGGGTTCTCACCACCAACCAGACGAATCGCCAAACCTGCAGTCATCACACACATACAGTATATAGCCACACACGGAAACAGACAGCGAGAGAGAGAGAGAGAGAGAGAGAGAGGGAGAGACAGTGCAGCTGTGAAAATATGGGCTATGATGAAACCAGATGGTGTGTGTGGGTGTGTTTCAGGTGTTTGATTTCTACCTGCGAAACGTTGCCCTGCACCTGCTTCCTCTGATCCGTATGAATATAACTCTATCTCGCTCTCTCGCTCTCTCGCTCTCTCTCTCTTTCTCTGTCTGTGTGCGTGCACACATGAGGTTAGGAGAAAGTAGAGTAAAATGTGTTTTACAGACCAGAGCGAATTCCCAGCCAGAAGAATTAAATTTGTCTCAAACCAGTTGAGTAGAGAACACACAGAACGCTGGTAAACAGAAACCCCAAACAAGCTGTCACACTTACCACAAAATAGTCTTTTGTTGACTTTGCTCTAAATGGAAATGTGTTTTGTGTTTACAGACCCATTACGTTTCAACCCATTAAGTTGATAAAAGACCAAATTAATTTCCTGTAATGTGTATTGGAAGTGATAATACAGTCATGTCCTGTGGTGCCGCCATGTACTAGAACTAGACCTAATTGCATTCACGCACGACAAATACATCTAAATGCTGCGTTTATCTACAAACACTGTGCATCTAACAACTGGAATATTTTCCATGCATTGTCTGCAGGCAAACTGTATGAATATAAATGTATGGGATGTATACAACATAATATAAATACATGTACAACGAGTAAATTCTAGTATCTGATTATCATGCAGTTTCAATTGAAATATTCAGACATCAGATGCTGTTTGGTCTTATACTTTCTTTGTCTATGTCTTTGTATTTTTTTTAATCTTTCATTAGTTTGTGATCCGGTTCTCTTGTTTGCTTTAGCCCTTTTTAAATTGAGATTCATAAGGTTTTCATCTTCACTGTCTCAGCAGAACGTCTTGCACATGTGTTAACACTGTGTCATAGCCTTGACACAATCAATCATTATTATTTTCCCACAAACTCGACCCATTATTTGCAAAACAACTGTGAACTATTTGGATTCAGCACGCAATCAGTCTAAACACAGCATGTCTTTGTTTGTTCCCAAAAAACATTGATGTAACTCTCAAAATTTATTTTACTTTACTAATGCATTTTTTACATTGCCTCAAGTTGACCAATCAGAAGCGCCAGTCACGATAAGCACCACAGACTGTTTTGATTAAAATTTTTTCTTTCAATTTTATTTATCTTTTTTGGGACAATATACAGTAAGGTTAGACTCCTTGCTCTATGGCGCTTCTTCAGCCTTGGATGAGTGCGGGAGACCCCACATATTCCTCTTATGGAGGTACAGGATTTGAAATCTGACTGTTCAATTCCAAAGCCAACTACCTCATGCAATTCAGCACAATTCTGTAAATAACACTAACAACGTGAGCTTTTATTATACTTAGTTTCGATACTTTGTGGCAAGTATGTGCTGTGTAGCAATTTAATTCAACTTCTAGGTGCATTCCTTGGTCAATGCTAAAATGTATTGCTGTGGGTACTTGTAAGAATGAGTGAGTTGCCATTGAGAAACATTAAGTTACAAACATCCAATCACATTCAAATCACTGACAGAGCAGAAGCAAACAAGCCCAAAAGAATGCAACCCACAACTGTAGGCCTACAACATTTCCAGCAACTGCTCAAAAAAAGGAAGCCCAAAGTCGCTTATAATAAGCGGAATAGGCAACCCTCTTCCCAATACACGTCTCTTGTTTAACCCTGATGAGTACTGTTTAATTGCTACTCAGTAGTTGGGCTTACTGTGAGAACATAGAGGAGCACTGATGAAGGCAAAACCCTGAAATGTCTGCTCTACTCTGCTCTCTGAAAAAAACCTTGCTTGACCTTACAGTAGTGTCTTTTTCAGTGTGTAAATCTGCTCTCACCTTTGAAACACCTTTTGAAACAAACCTACAAAATAATACAATTTATCCATAAGTTATGTTACACTTTTACAATTCAATGATTTTAATAAACACAGTTTTGAAGTGTTTATACCATTTTTCAGACACCCTGTAGGTTATAGAGTATGTGTGTTTAATATGTTGCATATTGCTGTGTATAATATTATGTGTGATGCTGCTGAGCATGTGCCTTGAGCCTCTGTATTTCAATTGATATGCTTTATTAATTATTAATTAATATTAGTATAATTTACAGTATAGTTTAATGTTTAAGCAAACATGAACAATATGCTATGTGACAAGGACTGTCAAAATCGAGGTGTAAAATGATTTAAATGGATTTACAATTCTCCACCACTCAATCCAGCAAAGATGCAAAAGACAGCATTGTGTCACTCAAAACTTCATAAAGGGCCAACTCCATGGACACTCAGTGATACAGTCAGACACCAGACAGGCCTTTATCAGACCTACACACAATCTCTCTCTCTGTCTCTATCTCTATCTCTATCTCTGTCTCTATCTCTCTCTGTATCTCTCTCTCTCTCTCTCTCTCTCTCTCTCTCTCTCTCTCTCTCTCTCTCTCACACACACACACACACCAACACACACGGATACAGACACACAGACACACACACAGACACACACACGCACACACACACGCACACGCACACGCACACGCACACGCACACGCACACTGTCATATACATTCACACACTACGGAGTGTTTAATGACTCAGTCCTGATGAGTCAGTCGAGAGGTGTGAAATTCTTTGACATGCTCTCCAAGTGTCAGGGGAGGAGTGGAGATGCAGTGATGTGTGAGGGAGATATGGGGGAGAAGAGGGGGTCCCTCATTGCAAGCACAGCGCTGCCCTCTTCACATCCACACATCATCATTGAGAAAGGAAAACAGGGATCCTTCCCAGAGACCGTTCCGTCAGCCAATAGTGCAGTAATCTGGTACAAATCTCAAGAGGTGTGTGTGTGTGTGTGTGTGTGTGTGTGTGTGTGTGTGTGTGTGTGTGTGTGTGTGTGTGTGTGTGTGTGTGTGTGTGTGTGTGTGTGTGTGTTTGTGTGTGTGTGTGTGTGTGTGTGTCTGTGTGTGTCTGTGTGTGTGTGTGTGTGCATGTGACTAGACATTTGAGCTTCAAAGTGCTATAGATATTTCCAAACCAAACGAAACTATATATACGAGACACATACACACGCACGCACGCACGCACACACACACACACACACACACACACACACACACACACACACACACACACACACACACACACACACACACACACACACACACACACACACACACACACACACACACACACACACACACACACACACACTTTCTCCATACAGCCCATACTCACAATGACATCACCCTACAGGCCAGACACTCCACAGACCCCCTCAGACTTCAAAATCAATTTCCTCTTTCGGCCGCCCCTCTCATTCTCTCTCTCTCTTACTCTCTCATTCTCTCTCTCACACACACACAAACACACACAATGTCACTGTGGTCATGTCATTCATCACACCAACCCTCTCTCCACCACCACATGCCCCTAAAGACTTGGACCCTATTTACTTTTTGTAAGTGTATACTTTCTGCCTGGGTGTAGCTGAGTGATGCAGTGTCAATCTTTGAGTATTTTTAAATGCTACAGACTGAGAGGGACACCTATGTGAAATGGCCCTGGGACATGTGACATGTGACCAATGATCATTTCTGGAATTCTAAACCGTTGGAGTGAACCACTAACTGAAGTGGAAGGGTCTGTATTAGTGAGGGAGGCTTAAAGGAAAGGTTTGATATTTTTACACGTACAGTAAAGCCCCTGTTGAAAAAAGGCAAGGAAAAGATAACATAAAAGGACACGAGTGTGTGTGTGTATGTGTGTGTGATTGGGCTTCTCTGACACATCAGAGATGGCAGGCAATTTATTCCCCTGATGATGTTCAGGGTGCACTTGATGCCACACTTGAATGATAATGTCCGCTCGTTTGCTTGCTTGCGCAACGACATGGTTAAAAACCTCCACTTCTGATCATGCAACACCACCAGAGTGGCCACGACATTGAACCTCTTCAATTTTATGCCATCTGCTGCCTAAGAAATTCTTAACATTTAAAAATAGCATGATAAAAAAATGGTTCAAGCCATGTTCAAATTTGTATTGGGAAATTCAGGTTGTCTGTGATGCCATGCAATGTTAAAGACTGAAATTTGGACATGTATTTGGACATACATCTGAGCATTCCCAGTTATTGTTGTCATTGTTATGCGGAGAGGTGTCTTCTCTGCAATTTAGATCAAAATCATTTCAAGGTTAATACTTCATGAAACCACATCCAGGCACAATAAATTGACAGGCAGCTGGGATTGTAATGGTGACATTACATGACTCACTAATTTCGTTATTGCCCTCATTCCCTGCTGGAATGGCTTTCACTCTATCTGATAGTCTTTCAAGACACTACAAAGTCCTAAGGAACTGTAACCATGGCCAACTGGAAAAAGCATAAAGTCTGCGAGTGGAGCAGTGAGAAGGCTTCGGGCACAATTGTAGCTTTTATGGGACGTCTCAGGACAGACTTGGTCCATACCCATGGTTCTGTTAGCACAAAGGACACATCATAGCCACACTCACTGCTGGCAACAATAGTGGCTTAAAACTATACTACAGACATCAGGGGTAACAGCTTTGACCTTTGTAGGATGGCGCTCTAGGGGCACTAGAGCAGCATTTAGTGTTATTGGTCTGAAAGAGATTTTTTTTTGCTTCTTCCTACTGCTCATACGGCATACATCACGCCAATGTGCTGAAATATATTTAACAGACCATTCTTCATAACTAACAGTGAGGGGTGTACAAATGGTAGGCTACGTGTAAAGATAAAGAGTGAAAGATTTTTGCAAGCATGATGAATATCGCACAGGGTGTGGTGGCTCATAACATATGTGTTTCATATATTTTTCTAAGAGCTCCACTGGTCGAGCCATATGGTAATGTTTCCACCACCCGCCAAGAGCCCTCAAGATCAAGCCTTTACCACAGCTTCACTGCATCAGCCAATGTTCATTTGCACTCTATGGACCTCTTCAGTCTTCATACCGTCTTCATGCCAGTTATACACATTACAGTTGGAAGTGTGTGGGTTTCCAGAACATCTGAGACACATATGCCATCGTCCCTGACTACTCACTGTCACTATTGCAATAGTGGAAAATGGAGGAGTAAGTACGATGAAACTGAATGAAAGTTATCCTTTTTGGTCGTGATTACACTTCACAACACACACTTTAACCTACCCCCTGGATTTTAGGCATCATGGACAGTGATAAAGCTGTCAGTCTCTACAACACATTTGAAGCTTTGGACTTTGGCAGTATGAAACGATAACAATATGTGATCTTTAACTACTCCATACATAAGATCACTTCTTAAGAAAACAAGCCAATCAACAAAGTCATGTTAAAAAAAACCTTGCCATTTACAACATTTCCAGTTTTAAGCTGCACAAAAATAGATTTTGTCAGGCACATTGCACAGTGCTTTCTCTTGATGTAAATGCATGTGTGTAAGTGTGCTCACTGGTAGGCACTCCTGGTCCAGTGCGTTCCGGGTTGCAGCTGATGGCTACATCCTCAGCGTGTGTGCAGTCGTGTTTAAGCCACTCTCTCTTGGTGCAGTGGCTGATTGCTGGCTCTTTCCCCAAGCAGCTCACGTCATCCAGCAGGATGGGCCCTGTGCTATCACTGAACCTCACTGAGGACACACTCCCCCCTGACCTGTCCAAAAACACATTTTATTATTCGTATCATTTCATATCTTACAAAATTAGACCAACAAGATGTTCACATTTTAGAATGGCTTATTTATACATGACTGAAATGACCAAATTACCAAATAATTACCAAATTTAACCATTCATACAGGTATATTGATTGTTGAATCATGCTACATTGTATTAATTTGGACTTTTCAATCAATCAATCAATCAATCAATCAATCAATCAATCAATCAATCAATCAATCAATCAATCAATCAATCAATCAATCAATCAATCAATCAAAAGTATTTATATAGCACATTCTCATACATAAATGTCATTCAATGTGCTTAATAATGGAGAAGAGACCAAAAAACGGATTCAGCTGTTTTTAATTTCCTTTTAAAACAAGATACTGTTGGGGCAGTTCTAAGTTGGTTCCAGCATTTTGCAGAATAATGACTAAACGCCATTTCATCCTGTTTCGACCTTTTAAAGTAAATATTATGTCTGCTGTGCCTTCACAGGTCACGCATGTACTTGTGTACAGTGTACAGTTTGTACCTGTATCCCAGCTGCCTGCAGACCACCTGTGAGTTTGTGTCAGTCCAGCCGTCATCACATACTGTCCCCCACTTGCCACCGTAATGCACCTCCAGCCTGCCCTCAAAGCCCCCTACACCACCAGTCAGGCGCACTGAGCCATCTGGGAGAGAGAGAGAGAGAGAGAGAGAGAGAGAGAGAGAGAGAGAGAGAGAGAGAGAGAGAGAGAGAGAGAGAGAGAGAGAGAGAGAGAGAGAGAGAGAGAAAAGAGGCAGGAAAGCAGACAGACAGGCAGAGAGGCAGAGAGATGGAAAGTGTATGTCAAGGTATCATTTTAAAATGAAAATAAGGCTCAGAATGAATGCATGGCTATGTCTCTTTTCTAGAGGAAATGGAAAGCCGTGGTCTTCTCAGGAGGCCCTTCAGACACGAAGCAGGCTTGTAATCAGCTGTTACTGATGGCCCTGCTGTAGACTCACTGAGAGGCAGCCTGCAGCTCCTGTAACCATCCATCAACAGCAAGTCCTCTAGGCCCCACACCCACACCAGGCAGCATATGGGAACCTCAACTACCCCAGAAAGGCCCCCACATAAGGTAACTGTTTACTTCCAATGCTGCATGAGCATATAGTGAGACAAAATAAATAAAATTTTCCAATTCAGGATTAATTCAAGCTTCAAATCAATCTTTAAATTTAGCATTATTAAAGCCGCAAGCTCACACCTACGACATCGAGCCGCCATTTTGTTATCTTACAATACATAAAATCCCTTTTCAAGTCATCATCTGCAATGTCTTGGGCAGAGAGAGCCGGAGAGCCGGTATCGAACCCGGGTCAGCCGCGTAGCAGACGAGTGCCCTACTGTTAGCGCCACGGTAGGGTCATCAAGCCACCATTTTGTTATCTTACAACACATCAAAATTTCAAGTCATCATCTACAATGCCTTGAAGTCATGTACACACAGAATAATGCAGATCTGGTGTATGGTTTAGGACAAGTGTTTCAAATTCCATTCTATGTGAATTTCCTCTTGGGCGTGAACATGGCACGTTTTTTGTTCGTCTTGTTGAGATACACACCTCCAAGCAGTCACAGGGTCTGTAGCTTATTCTATATGCCAGCACTGAACCTCTGTGTTAGGGGGCGCTTTATGTTGGTGCAAAATCATATCTTGAATTTAAACATAAAAATGTCCCAACCATATGTGAAGAAGAAGAACAAAAACAGTAGAAAAACAATATGCTCCAATGCATAGGGTGCTCGGGCCCTAAATATAGCTGCAAACAGATGGCAGGGCCGATTACTAGGACACACATGGGAAACAAATGTCCCATACGAAAAAATATAAACAAAAAATGTGAATGGAGAACAGTGAGATCCAAACTAGGCAAATTGCTGTTAGTAACAATAGCAACTAGAAATGCACTCAGAGAGAGGAAGCTGCTTGATAGAACGTTTGCACCCTAACTCTTTTCAAGTCTTTCTGCCTTGTTTTTGTGAAGGTAGAAACTGGAATGTCAAAATTCGTCCTATCTCGCAATGATGAAGAATCTTTTTTTAAAATCCTGGATCCGGATTGTGATCCAGACCACCAC
>NC_085872.1:2505000-2510000 GCF_034702125.1 Engraulis encrasicolus | reverse complement strand
CCTCAAAGGAATTCGGTACTGAAGGTGACAGATAAATAGTGATAGATCTGATTACTTGCTTTCATTTCCTGTCCCATCAACCCTGCAGGGTTCTCTCTCTCTCTCTCTCTCTCTCACACACACACACACACACACACACACACACACACACACACACACACACACACACACACACACACACACACACACACACACACACACATATGCCAGATATGTCAGCATTTGTCGCTTCACTCAACCAACAACATGAACCAGGACAACAACCGCTGCAATGGTTGTAATGACAGCAACAGTGCAACGTTTCACACCTAAAAATCAGGATTGATTGGATTTAATGTAGAGCCGAGCCGTGTGTGTGTGTGTGTGTGTGTGTGTGTGTGTGTGTGTGTGTGTGTGTGTGTGTGTGTGTGTGTGTGTGTGTGTGTGTGTGTGTGTGTGTGTGTGTGTGTGTGTGTAGGCTACAAAAAAGTAATCAGTAATAGTGAAAATAACAGATATCCACGAAAAAAAACTACAGCATTAAAACTTGAGGGACTTTAACAGCCTACTTACTTTAATACCATTATGATGTAAAATGAAATGGTCTGCGTAAGTTTGATTAGGCCTATCCTATATTAGATGAAATTATAGATTACATCAGCTAGGCCTATAGCCTAATATGATATAATATAACATAATATGGGCCTAATATAATATAATATAATATAATATAATATAATATGCTATAAATATAATATAATATAATATAATATAATATAATATAATATAATATAATATAATATAATATAATATAATATAATATAATATAATATAATATAATATAATATTTAAAACTTGAGCACTATAGTCTATCCAATAAAGGTAATTTAGGTCTCGCTTTCAGTTGGTTTTCAAGAGCCTACATCAGTAGCCTAGACCTACCAGTTGATCACTAAAAATACACAGTCTCGTCAGCTAACGTCCGCTGGAAATCACACGCGCCATTCCTGTTATCTCAAGCGGGTGGATGCCAATGGGGTGGAGAGATTCCAACCTGAAGCTGCGGTCATAATTCTCCTTCCTCTCCTGCTGAATTTATTTTAGAGTAGACCGTGGACTGACAGCCGTCCGTCGCTATGTGACACCCTTTTGACCGATACCTGGGGGCATTATTTCTATAAAGACAATCTTTCCATAGCCTAAGTCAGGACGGCGTCTACTCGTGTTTTGCATGACTGATTTGCTAAAAGTTTGTTGGCTCCAATAGGTTAAATAAACGGTTGACCTTTAAGCATTCAATTATGCATTCCTGACCCCGAATTACCTCCCACATTCAGATGTGTCTCAACTTGCCATGCGCTTGGATGCAGGATGCAAATGAGTAGCACAACAGACTGTGCGCGTGTCTGTATCGCTCACAGTTTTTTCAGTTTTATGGATTTTTAATGCTTCACTAATCTCACACGGCTGGCCATTTCATTACTTACCTTGCTTACAGTCGCAATACCCCCAGTCTATTCTTCCTCGGTCGTTTCTGAAGAAGCACCACGGCCGAATCCTGCCGTCAGGATTACGGCAAAAACTGTGGTCCCCGAGACCTTTGCCCGGATACCGACTGGTAACCCCGGGTACTTCTGTCCAGTTCATACATTTCCCACCAGATTCAGTAATATCAACCGAGCCTTGGTAGTATCCAACACGTCCTCTGCTGTGAATGCAGTCATTAAACGGCTGAATAAACGAGGAAGCGTCACTGCCGAGAGATCCAGGAACGACCAGAGCAATCAGTAGACAGACAGCTTTCATAAATTGAGTACTCATGTTCAACTTCAACCAGTGGCACTGGCCATCCCTTGCCGATGCCTTACCACTCCAGGCACTCACTCAGTGGCGAAATCCCGAGAATCGCATCATGTTTGCGCATCAACTCATTGAACTGTTTTGGAGTGCGAAAAGATTTGTTGTCCACTTGGCGGCGCAGAAGATCAATGGAAGAGCACACGGTCAGATCTAGAGACTACTCTGGCTCTACGCCCCATGCACACTGATGATGTCCCCTGAGGGTTTGAGTTCTAACAAGCATTTGGGGAGGTTTCAGACAGCTTGTGAATAACAGCAAACTACATTCAGGTGATGTCAAACTGGATTGTAGCCTATATCCCAGATCACAAGATTCTTTGTTTTGTAACTTCAAACTTGATATTTCATCAGATCTGCACAACAATAGGCTATCTTAACCCTATCCAGACCGGGCTTTTTTTGGCATTCCCGGGACCGGGGTGGGGGGTTTGGGGTGGGGGGGGGGGCTCTTTTGACCCCCCCCCCCCTCATAACTTGGGAACCGAATGGCGTATGACCACCAAACTTGGTGGGGATGATCTTCAGCCAAAGATCTATGAATTACATCAGTTTGGTGTCATTATTGGATATTATGACGTCATTATGATGTAATTTCCTGATTTTATTGCCCAAAATGTATTTTCCATTTAACTTGGGTAATGCACATCAATTTTAGTTATTATGTGCATTAGACCACTTCAAATGTTCACAAGGGTGTCAGATGCTAATGAAAATGTAAAAAAATATGAAAAGTGATGATGATGAGGCTTAGATCAGTGATTTTTGGTCAGGCGTACCTGTCAGAAAACCGTTGCCATGGCAACAACACAAATGATAAACCTAATCTTTTGGTATCACATTATAGCCAACTTAATTTTATGAAAAGTCACAAAGTTTCGTGGTCATAGCTTTAGTCATTCATGAGTTATACGACATCAAAGTTGGTGTGGGCACTTTTAGCCTGCCCCCCCCCCGGTCTGGATAGGGTTAAAGTATATTTCCAGCCGATTTCAACATGCAGTTGTAATGCTCACACTAGCCTGGACTTTTTTCTTCTTCAGCGTCTTCCGAGATCTTGGTCATTTTGGGGGCAAGTATTTGTTTACATTTCAAAAAAACATTTTTATTTATTCCCAAAAACACCCAAAAAGCTATGCAACATCAGCAGACAACTAGCAAACAGCTATACCTTTTGGGAAAATATTTGGAGTAGGCCTATGTTATTTTTTATTTTTTTTAAATGTAAACAAAAACTGCCCCCATTAGAATAGCTCATATCTCGGAAAGGGCTGAGCCAAAACGTGCAGAATCACCGGGTACTGACAAGTCAAGGGAATACAACAGCATATTGAAATTGACAGGAGTGCTCCTTTAAAGGCATATAGAAATAGGCCTATATAGCCTATATACTGTATAAAATTAGGATGTTTGTATTATTATTGACCTACATTCAAAATCCTAACAGAGGCTACATACATGCCTACATACATACATAGCCTACATACATAGCCTACATACCGGTACATACACATATGTAGGCCTACATACATGTAGCCTATACATAGACCTACATAGGCTACATGGCCTACATACATACATACATACATACATACATACATACATACATACACACATACATACATACATACATACATACTGGTACATACATACATAGGCCTACATACGTATAGCCTATACATAGACCTACTTAGGCTACATGGGCTTACAGAGCCTACATACACCGCTAACGTATTCTGTTATCAAAGCACCCCTCAGATTCATGATTATTTTGGTCAGGCAGAGCACCTGCTTGGCTTCAGGAAAACACTGCCCCCTACTGTACCGCATGCTGCTTTTGATTCCCACTTTGAGACTGGCCACAGAGTAGCTCTCGCTGATGGCGCATCTGGCAGCGCTCTCTGCTGATTTTGGACTCGGCAATGACCACTGCCAGGGTTGCGGGGAGGTCAGAAGCCACAGCAATTCTCTAATCATCCGTTAGGGGTAGAGTGGTGACATGCACAGAGGACTCAGATTAAAACCTTAGACTATTCAGAGTTCTAAATATGATCTGTTTAGGCCCACATGCCAAGTGTTTACACAGATGTCTAATTTCCCTGACAAAAAAAATGGCACTGCACATAAAATCTGCTGTTTTGCCATAGACCAGTGGTTTTCAAAGTGGGGACTGGGGACCCCTGGGGGACAGGAAAAGTAACTGAACTGACATAAAACAAAATACACTATAAGCGAAACAGTATGTCCATTAGTTAGGAACAGCATTATCATAATCTATTGCATCTCTAAACGTTATACTATTATCGTTATTATTTTATATACAGTTGACAGGGCCTCACAGGCCTACTGTATGGTTGTGAAAGGGGGTGCACAGAAAAAAAATGTGCGTGGGTGGTTGGCTGAAATCTACTGGTATATGGGGGGCCTTGCCATAGTACAGTTTGGGAACCCCTGCTATAGACAATGAGTGCAGTGAATGTAGTGATTCTGGATATGAAAACACTGTAAGCAAAAACCTGGAAAACATTTACTGCATTATGCCATGTTTTGAGCAGCTTTGCAATCCATTCATAATGGTTTAATGGAATTGAGTGCTGCAATGCCAATGTCAATGTTTGAAAAGTGAATAATCAGTCTGAAATGTAAGTTTTTGTTTATGTGTAGGCTATATGACTCTGCTTAAACTAAGCAATGTCCTACACCTAAAAATAATGTTTTCAAATTTGCTTCAGTGGTTAAGAGGCACTGGAATTTGCATTGTATAGGCTATAGCAACAGGGGTAGGAGTAGGCTGCATCTCAGTTGATTTTCATGACTGACATATTTGCTTCTAAACTACCGCGTGACGTAGAATAGGCCTATATGACAGTGTTGCTCCTGATATGGGGAGCTGGTAGTAAGCAAAATGACTTTATTTATTCACAACTACAGTAACAAGTTGTCTTGCACAAATAATGTTTTATATTAAAAGGTTTCTCATCCCACTCCTTCAGGGCAGTCGTAGATAAGCGGTTAGGGCGTCAGACTTGTAGCCCAAAGGTTACCAGTTTGACTTTCATGCTGGCAGGTTGGTTGGGGGAGTAATTAACCAGTGCTCTCCCCCATCCTCCTTCATGACTGAGGTACCCTGAGCATGGTACCATCCTGCCGCACTGCTCCCTTTT
>NC_085872.1:2480000-2495000 GCF_034702125.1 Engraulis encrasicolus | reverse complement strand
ATCATATGCTGCACCAGTATGAACAAGAAAGTGTGTGGTGTTTATTCATTACAATAGAGGGTCAAATACAAGGTGAATAGTTTTGGTGGCAGTATGAAGTACAGTGAGATCGAGCCTCTTTGGGGGCTCTGTCCCCTGAAACTCATGACCAGGGCTGCCGACAGGGTGGGGGGCAAAGGGGACAGTTGTCCCTGGCCCACGGAGAGAGGGGGCCCAGAATTGGGTCCTTATTACATGGCATCTATTGGACTGGAGGGGCCCTTTCAGATGCCTTTTTCCTGGACCCAGCCAGCCCAGCTGTCAGCGGCCCTGGTCATGACCAAGTCAATGTTGGTGTGGTTTCCATTTACCTTCAGTGTTCAGCTCACTGCTGTCTGTCGCCTCTGCCCCCTCCTTCTCCTCCACAGCCAGTGCCACTCCCACGTCTGCATCTCCGTCCGCATCTTCTGTCACCTCTTCTACTTTCCCCTCCAACTCTCCTTCTACCTCACCTGCAGTCTGATCCACTACTGGCACCTCCTCCTCATCCTCCTCTCCTATTACTCCTCCTTCACCCCTAGCTGCCTCCTCTTCTGATGCGTCTTCATCACCCCTGATGGCCACCTCTGTGTCCTCCAAGCTTACAGCTTCTGCCACGGATCCTGCCAATAGCACCTCCTGTGTTTCACCTTCCTCTGTGGTCTCCACTGCTGTCTCCACTGCCTTCTCGCCCTCTTCAGTAGCTGCTAAAGCACCCGTCTCATCAGTCACCCCTATAAGAGGCTCCTCTCCTCCTCCTCCCTCTACCTCCACTTCACCCCCCTCCTGCTGATCTACCTCCACTTGTGCTACCTGGGTCACTTCTCCCTCAGCTGTGGCCAAGAGCTTGTCCACTCCTGTTTCCTCCTCTACCTCCAATCCATTGGCTGGCTCTATTTCCTGCTTGTCCTCCTCCAAAGCCTCAGGTACAGCGGCAGGTGTCAGATGAGCATCCAGCTGTTGCTCCGCCAGCGTCAGCTGATCTTCAGCCTCTGTGGTGACCTCACCTGTCTCATTCTCATCTACTGACTGTAACACCTCGTCAGGTTGAACCACCTGCTCAGCCATCTCCTCAACAATGTCATCCTTTGGCAACTTGGCCGCGGTCTCTGCCGTCACCTCTGCAATCTGGTCGAGCACCTCTTTGACAGTGTCTGTGGTGACCTGAGCTGCTTGTTCAAAAGCGGCCTTCACAGCCTCCTCCACAGCATCCAGACTGGGGATCTCAGGCAGGGTGTCTTGCAGGACGGGGGAGTCTGTAGATGGTGCTGCCATGTCCACATCATGTTGTGAGGAGAGAAAGAGGTCTTGAAAGTTTTGTGACATTCCCAAGAAACTGAAATTCCCCACGCTTTACAGACAATAACAATGCAGGTAGGTTAATTTTAAACATTATCTCAGCTTTTGAAGGTCCAACATGTAAAATTCCCTTTCTCTTCTTCAAACTTGCCAGGGCAGAGACGTTACAATACAATAATCTATCGGTTGCTGTACAATAATAGTTGTTGTGATTAGTTTATTATGACTATCCAGTTGGAATACTTGAAGTTGATATATAATCATAACAAGCAATGCATTGTGAATGGCCACCAGAAAACATGATTATGTTCCACAGAATCTTTAAAATCCATCATTTGGAATAAATGTAGAACAGGCATATCAATGATCATGTTAACCTGCCTTTGTTTTCATAAAATAAATATATTGTTTTTAGAACTGTGATGTATTCATTTTCTACAGATGCTGTCTACAGGACATTTTATTGTTGCACACACTCAGCTTTACAATCTATATACTTAGGGTTAGGGTTAGGGTTAGGGTTTTCTCTCGTTTCTCTGAGAATTGTGTACTATTTTAAAAGATAAATTAGATTTTTCATGTATATGCCAGAGTTAGCCTTGGGCTACAGGAATCAGCAGTCCATTTACACATACAAGACATTAGATCAATAGCATCAATGTACAACAGTACCACAGCAAAACAAGTAAAATCTGAACCAGACTTTGATGAAATACGCTTTTCTTACCTTGTGCCGAGCATAGCTGTAAAAGAGAGAAAACCACAATCCATCCAGGTAAACATGAGTCCATGGTGTCAGAAATCACTCCAGACCAATCCCTTCACTCGCTGTAGCTTGTGCACACAGACAGCTTGTTTGTTTAGGTGTCTGACTGTGTGTCTGAGTGTGAAAATGCGATGTACGTGTTTGTGTCTGTTTGTGTTTAAGTTTATGTGGACCTCTATGACCAATGAACAGAAAAAGTTTGGGTGCCACGCTTCTCTCTGTCTCACAAGTAAAAAGAATCGTCTTCTTTCAGAGGTGATATTAAGAAGGTTCTTCTGACGCCATATTGCCTGCCATCAGCATGACGATTGGTGAAGGCAAGCCTGGAAAAGTGTTGCAGTGGTGAGAAATGCTTGCTGGATTCTTCCCAGCAACCCTGGAAATCTCTGGCGACATGTCACACAGACACTGCAAACCTTATTATAGCAGTTATGATGGAGCTGCTACTTTTGTGGTCGGTACGGGAGCCGCGAGCAGGTGCAGGCCCATATTTTGCAGGGCCAGGCATTGTGTAGGTAGAGGAATGGGCAAAATGATTATATAACGCAAAGACATCGTCCAGTATCACGTGGTACAACACACTGAGTAAGTAACATGCAGTTCAGTGAGATGGACTCTAAGATGCATTGTGCATCTGGGACATCAGTGAGGCCTTTGCTTTGCATTGCATAACGCAAAGTTATGAAAAGGAAATAACAGTGAAGAAATATGTCCAGTTACATACCAAAATGTAATACAGTGCAAAATTGATCATTGGTGTCACAAATGTATTCATTTGTTAGAATCATCTGGCACTTCATACAATATTTTTTTGTTTAAGGCTCAGACCTCTCGTAATCCCCAACACATATCTTGATTCATCTAAATGTTCATTGAAGGTGAGTCTCTGAGGTTTAACCTCTTAGCTCAGAGCCTATATTATAACCTTACTGTCACCATCATTGCAATGGCTATGTCTTAATCTGTTACGTAAGACTCTCTCTTAAGATTCTACTGTCATAGCAATGTTGTTATGATGTAGTTGAGTATTTTCAGAAAATAGTGAATAGGCCCGTCGGTGACCCCATCTGCAGTCAGAGGCTACAGATGAGGAGGGAGGCATTCGTTAGTTCTGGTTGGATACATTGTAAAAGATCAGGCTGGAGATCAGAGAGTGCCCATTGTCAAAATGATCTGACACTATGGTCATGACACCTGACAAGCTTCCCTATGACAACTCGGTAGCCTGGAAAACCAGCGCCGACGGCAATCCAATACATTTAGGCTGGTTTATCAGGCTACCAACTCGGTGAATTTGACATCAAGAAAACCTGACCTGGGTATGATATTTAATTTGAAGCTAGCCCACCTTCCTTTTATATGACCACGAACACATGGAATTCTGTTCTCTATGATTGCTCAAATGTGGATTGCTTAAACCAACTCTATTCGGGCCTACTGACAAGTATCAGCAGCTTGGCCTTGTCATAAGGGCATAATGGCTAAAATGGGCTAAAATGGTGGGGGGCGCTGTGGTGCTGCACGCTAAGACCCCCACATTTGGGCTTGCATGCCCATATGGACCCCAGTTCGAGTCCGGACGGGGTCATTTCCCAGCCCTACCTCATATGTCTCTCCAGCTTATTTCCTGTCTCCTCTCGCCTGTCATAATAAAGACACAAAAAGCCCACAAAAACATACTTAAAAAAAGGGCTAAAATGGGATGACAAAAGTATGCCACCAAATGGGCTACTTAAATAATGTCACTGAGAAGTAAGGAAGCTCTACTTATGCAAATATATCTTGACTGTTGGCATAATTAAACGTGAAGCATCTTTTGTTTTAGTTTTAGCTTTCTTTTGTGGTTTTACTTGTGTTTTTAATCCATAGAATATTCTCCAACAAAGTCCTTGTAAGTTTGCGAAATATAGCATTTATTTTCTTATACTCGTTACATTTAATAAAGTATCACTCCAAAGCCTTTTCTAGCTTTACATACTTTATTATACTTTCTCACAATAGAACAGGTTTGTGTTGAAAGTTTGGTAGTGAAAGAGTTGGTGTGAAAGTGAAAGAGTTGGTAATTTGTCATACAGTAGATGCTTTACAGCCCAAGACAATTTTTTTCAGCCCATTCTTTCCTCTTGAAAGAAGGAGAGAGAATCCCTCTCACACGTCACAGTTCGTGACTCCTGCAGATTAGGGCGAGGGTGAGTCTGACTCTAAGCTATGGCAGCCTGGTCACATGCCTTTCACGTTGTGTTTTGCACCACCAGGCACTGTGTCGAACATCAGCAACAGCGTGTGACCCCCCTTGGATTACAATTCCTCCCGTTTAGCTTTCCCAGTGGAGAACACTATATATGGGACAAACGCATAGTGTGGAGGAAGGAGAACAGGAGTCAAACTGGTGCACTTAAATGAGCATGGACACTGATCTGGAGTTGAATACATGCTTTTCCAGGAATGTTCACCAACTTAGTTGGAGTGTGCCACGTGACAAGGCTTTCATTATTTGAGAGCGATCATGGTGTTTAAAGAAGCTGTAGGAGGGACTGTTGCAGGTAGCATGTGTTCAGATGTTACCACCATCCCAGTGGCTATTTACACCCCAGTTTGTAAAGAGAGGAGAGCCCCTCCTCATCCGACTGCTGGCTACCTCTGCCACGAGGAATGCAATAGAGTCATGGAGGGCACAAATGTTTTCAGTTATTCATTAAGTTACTGCAAATACACTTGAAACACATGAAACTCTTTTTGATTACCATTCAAGCAGAGCATGTGATAAAGGTCCAACTTAATATTGCGCCACTTTATCAACTTTTTGTAGGAGAATTGATTAAAACGTGCAGTGAGATGTTTTTTTTTGGCCATGAACAATGATGCTTTCTATTTCTCAGCACTAGAAAGTTCAAAACATACCTGCAATTTAAATATATATATATATATTTCTCTGTGTTACAGTCTGCAGAACACATTTGGTTTCCAAGATCATCATTGATATTCTGTCCACAATGGAAGTCTATGTGTCAGTGGAACAGGCAAAATCAAATGAACCTTCAACACTGTTGTAGAGGCTCTATTTACTATCTACTCATTTCAAATAATTGGATTTATTGGAGTGGAGAGCTTCAAGTCCTGTTCTCTTCCGTCCTGCCCCCCTCTGGTGTGTGTGTAGAAGTCGCTGTATTTCACAGACTCCTACCAGAATGTCAAATGTGCAGCAGGCATGCAGACCCCAGTGACTTCAGCCAGCCATGTTTCACAGACTCTGGGATAGCTCATTACAACACAACTAACACCTGCATACAAATCGGAGTACACAGTCAATACTAACTCACACACATACTTGCAACCTCCCTCGTACACACAGCCGTAGCAAACATGGTCATTGAATTCACATACACAAGTGTAACATTTTAGTTTGTTGTCTTCCGCTGTAATGGCACAATGTGGAAACTTTTAAAATGTTATACTTAGTTGTGCTATCATGTCATTTTTATCATAAAATGTGTCTGTTTGTTTTGTGCTTGCCCAGAACAGTTCCTCGTCTTTCTGTAAGACACGCTGGTTGCCAGTAGATGTCACCCTCTTGACTCTTCTGTACAAGACTGATATCTCTCCACTGAACACGCCACTGACTACCATAGTGGAGAGTAAATACAGGAAAAACTCTGAAAAATGCCATTACAGAAATATCTGAAAATTGGGTACAATTTTAAATAATACTTCTACAAAATCATCTCAATCACAAAGTCACTTAATTCTTACTATGAAGTAGAATAAGTCAAGCCAAACAAAACAAGGTGGACTGTTTAGGCCAGGGGTGGGGAACCTATTTCATTCGGGGGCCCACTTCAAATTCTTACAAGGGCTGTAAAAGTCCTCCAAGGGTCATAATATGAACACAAACCAGGATTTCCCCCTGCACTTTAGGCCTATATTGAAGGCTGTCACCTTTACAACAGACCCCACCTTCTCTAGGTTCCCTGAAATATAACTTAATTGCATTGCAAATGCATTTAAGATTCCTTTACAAACATGTCATATTTCATGTGAAGCTGCATAACATTAAAATTATACCAGGGGCCGTAAACGGCCCTCGAGACATAGGTTCCCCACCCCTGGTTTAGGCCTTAAGTTCCTACTAATATTGTACAAATAGAGGCTATTTCTGTAGGCCTACTGTAAATTAATCTAAAAAATGCACGAAGACAGTTTTGCAGTTGAACATATGTTGTGTATATTGTATTTGAAAGCCCACACATGTACATTATAGAATTAAAACTGAAGTTTTCACATGTGATATATCCACTGAAGTTGATCAAACTGAATAGCACACAATCAGCCTGCATGATCCTTGTGTGTTAGACTGTAAATTGATAAAAAGGACTATGAGTGATTCCTTTACAAAACATGTCATATTTCATGCATAACATTAAGGGGGCCGTAAACGGCCATCGAGACATAGGGCCTATGTTCCCCACCCTTGGTTTAGGCCTTAAGTTTAGGCCTACTAATATTATAGATAGAGGCTATTTCTGTACAGTAACTTCATCTAAAAATGCACTAAGTCAGTTTTGCAGTTGAACATAATTGCGTATAGGCCTATTGTATTTGAAAGCCCACACACACAGTACATACGGTTTAGAATTGTGTTTGTAGGCCTCAAAACTGAATTTTTCACATGTGATAGCCTATATCCACTGAAGTTGATAAAACTGAATAGCACACAATCAGCCAGCAGGGTCCTTGTGTGTTAGATTCTAAATGGATAAAAAAGGCCTATGAATAGTGATGCACTACTCCTCTGTTGATCATGTTTGCATCACTGCTTTTCCTGTGAACTGGGCCTGGTATGTGGAGCATCTTTTTGGGTCACTGATTGTTAACTACACTCCAAACTCAACAAAACAAACTTGTTCTGCTACCAGCTACCTATTTATGAATATTCATCTTTGTGTGCCACAACTCCAACAGCAGAGGGTTGAGATCGAGTAATATATGCGTCGTTCACATTTGCATTTTTCAGTTCATTTATGCTTGCTCTGTTTGCTGGAAGAGTCTGCTTCAAAGGTTGTTGATAGATGGTTGTTTATGGTTGGGGAAAGAGGGGGAGGGGGTTAAAACACGAGTCTCTTCATGAACACTGAACGCCATCACATCAAAGCCATGGAAACTGTCCCCTTGAGCAAGAGGCTTGCATGCTCCTGATTGGGGCACTATCCTTTTGCAGAGTATGGTGATCTCAACTGTGTCCTGAGGGAAAGACCTGAAGCCTGTGAGCTTTGTTTATGTGTAACAGTATCTCTCATCCTCTGACTCAAACACATTTAGGCCACGTGTTAACATAGAGTAGTAGAATAGGAGAAGAAGAGCTATATAATACAATATATAATAGGCCCACTAAATAGTATAGTATAGTATAGTATAGTATAGTATAGTATAGTATAGTATAGTATAGTATAGTATAGTATAGTATAGTATAGTATAGTATAGTACAGCATAGTATCACAACATAGTAGGCCTATAATAGTGTAGCATAGCATAGCATAGCATAGTATAGATTTGCATACAGGCTGTAGTAGGCCTATAGTATAGTAGGGTGCATTCAGGTAAATTGGGCCATCAGGTATAGTGGGCCGGATAAGCATTGGGTGTCTCATTTCTTTTCAATTCTATAGACCAACCACCACAAATGTTCTGAAATTGTTGCAACATTACTACTCTATCTGTTTAAAGTCATTTGAATAGCATAACACTTTTTTGATGGGCAGGGGTAACCCTCATATGGAGAGTGACAGAAGAAAGTAAATTTCAGTCTTGCCAAATTAAGAAATCTTCTAGATAAAATAAGGATGATAATGTTTTCAGATGTGATAAAAACTGGACAAACAGATATGTTTTTAGGTTTGAATATGTGTCTTTAATCTGGAAAAACATAGTTCTTCTGTCAGATCCACTCTAGTCAAAAATGAGACGAGAAACAGAGATACATTTCAGAAGCTTTATTTCTGAATGCACATTTTGTGTTTGGCGGTATGGCTCTGTTCGGAGGAAACTCCCCGACTTCTCCATGAGCTCCATGGAAGCCAAGACAGGGAACAGCAGCATCCTCAGGTGGAGTGCCTTCCATTTAGCTGGAAAGGCAACATACCCCCTAGCAAGAAACAATGACAACAGTAGGACATTGTTTGGCAATGATAAGACTGGTGGAGCAGGGGAGGTGGTGGGTGCCAAACAAGCAGCAAAAAGCAATGACAGGAAAACAAATGTGATAGTTTAAATAAAGCGTGTCAAAGGCCAGCATCCAATTGCGAGCAGCAGCTGATTAACGAAAGCGGAGCTTATTCGTGGACAGCTGCAGGGGGTTAGGTCTGCGTTAGCCAATCGGCAAAAGGGAGCGTTGACTATGTGGTCTGTGGTCTGATTTGTGGCATCATTGTGATGTTTAAATACCTAAAATGTAAAAAAAAATAATAATAATAAAATCAAGGAGTTAAAAGGCATGTGACTTTTTAATGGCCATTCCCTTTTCATGTCCTTCAACCATGACATCACCAAAAAAATGGGGTTCAATATACAACTGAACAGTGATTTTATAAGGAGATAGCTTACTTGAGCAGGGCCTCTATTTGTGTCCCAGCCTGCATAATGTGCTCTACATTTTTAGATCTGTCATTTTAGAAATGTTTGAAGATATTTTAACAGTACAGTTTTTTTGTGTCAAAGTGAAGTGCCGGAAGTAAAGGCAGACGGAGAAAAAGGCTTTTTACTTTTGATAAATGACGCCATCAGAACTCCCCATCGCCATCTCCCAGGAGTGGCTTTGAAACAATAATCCCCTATTGCACTTCCCCATAAAATGGAGCAGTTATATAAGAAGACATTGTAGATTATATAAGTATGTTAGTGTTATAAATTATTTATCAGCTGTCCGTTTGATGTGTCTATAATTGGATATTTATGTTATGTGGTGAGCCCCGTCGTTCTCAATGCACTTTGCAGAACGTTTCTGACAGATATGAAAAGTCATGAAACCGAGTGAGCTCCAAATCTTAAGGTAGACCTAGACGTGTGCACTAACAGGAGTGGCTTAGATGTTAGAGGCTTATAATAATGCTTAATGAACCACAGATGTCGCCCTTCCAGAATGTGGCGGAGGGTTTGGAGAGCTGAGCATCTCTTTTCAACAACACTGAAAGGGAGAGCTTTTTTTCGTAAAAAAGGAATTTAAATTAGGCTAATTCTTTATACGTTCATGTATTATTTTCACCAAATACATATCCGTATATTCTGCACACAACATTTGTAGTGCGATAAACATGTGAAAGCAATCACACTAAATTGCTCAAGCAAGTATTTATATTATTTTGTAGGCACTAAAATGCAGTCAAAACAAGTCAATTTGTGGTTGTTAATGGATCTTGCTATTTGCATTTCTACCATGTGACCAGCAGAGGACGCCCTGAGGTTTCTTTTGCAATTCCCCATGTCCCACAATTATGTGACATCATTTGAAAAGATGTTTGCAGAATATGGGTAGTAGTTTGGTAATTGTCAGGATCGCTCATCAATGAGTAGCTAATTTACTGCTAACTACTCAGTGACCAATTCAATGTTGAAAAATAATTACGGCAAATCCTCGTCTGGTGAAAGAATTGAGTCTGAACAAACAAAAGTTAGGCCTACACAGCCATATGTATGTAGGATATTGTATAACGATTTTTAAAAATGGTTTGGCCTTTCTGACGTTTGACTGTAGCAGGTAGGGAGGTAAGGATGGGAATATGAAACATTTCTCACTAAAAAAGAGGGCATTCCGCATATTTTTTCATACAGAAAGTCTCCATAGGATTGTAGCGAGTGATAACTTATGGAGACGTCATCAAAACCATCTGTTACAGTAGACACTAATGCTGAAGAATTGATTTGTCAGAGATGGACAGCCAGTCTTAAATGGCAGACTAATGTGTTAGTCAGGTAACACTCCGCTGAAGACTGGCTGTTGAGTCAGCTTGCTCCTGATTAGGCATTGATGAGTGGAAGCCTGAGTTGCAGTTGTGCTGTTGTGTGTGTGTGTGTGTGTGTGTGTGTGTGTGTGTGTGTGTGTGTGTGTGTGTGTGTGTGTGTGTGTGTGTGTGTGTGTGTGTGTGTGTGTGTGTGTGTGTGTGTGTGTGTGTGTGTGTGTGTGTGTGTGTGTGTGCGCGTGTGCGCGCGTGTGCGCGCATGTGTGTGTGTGTGTGTGTGTGTGTGTGTGTGTGTGTGTGTGTGTGTGTGTGTGTACAGTAGGTGGGTGGGTGAGTGTGTGTGTGTGTGTGTGTGTGTTTGTGTGAATTGAAGCTGACAGGGAATGCACAGACAGCTGATGCAACACATGGCGTTGCCATCCATCATAATGATTTCACTCTCTGAGTGTGCTGCTGTCCTTCGCTCGCTCTCAACAGAAGGACCTAAAGTGTGTGTGTGTGTGTGTGTGTGTGTGTGTGTGTGTGTGTGTGTGTGTGTGTGTGTGTGTGTGTGTGTGTGTGTGTGTGTGTGTGTGTGTGTGTGTGTGTGCGTGTGCGTGTGCGTGTGTGAGAGAGAGAGAGAGAGAGAGAGAGAGAGAGAGAGAGAGAGAGAGAGAGAGAGCAAGGAGGGGAGGGGAGAGGCATGGCTACATCACACAACTGTCTGCCAAAAAATGGGTCAGTTTCCCTCCAGGGTGCAGGAGCACACCGCCTCTGACCAGCCACCGGCACTCACTAACAGGCACCAGTACCACTGCTCTGGATTAATGTGTGAGGTTGCAGGAAATAATTTAGACCGGTGGCACACTGTAGCATTTCCATTTCCCCTTGAAATATCACCACATGCCATAGCTGTCCTGACTCCATGGGCCCTTTGTTACAAGTGGTTTAGAGGATTGGCCAAAATGATAATACTGTCCAGATATTCTCATGCAGATGTTCTTACCTCTTAACAGTTGTATGAATAGTGTTTAATCACTGTTTCATTTCCCACGTATTGTCTACAACATTGCTGCTAAACCTGGGCTCCAGGCCCCTCTGTCTGGGAGCAAAGTCTTCGGTGCTCTAACATCAATGTGCTTGGACAACATAAGCTCCCACCCACTCTTCACGCGGCACTGTAAACTATGGCCCATTTAATAGGCCATGACAACAGGGTTAAAGCAAATGATGACCACCAGACAATCTTTCCCTTTTCCTCCTCTCTGATTCTGTAGGCGGGGTTTGTCAGTAGTTCTGTGCCTGGTCTCTTGATGGAAAACCAAACCTGATTAGCATGCCTTTGAAAGCAGCTGGAGATTAACAAACATAGGCACGCACACGCGCACACGCACACACGCGCACGCACACACACACACACACACACACGCACACGCACACGCACACACGCGCACGCACACACACACACACACACACAATGAGAGAGACAGAGCACAGTATGTTGGAATATATAATCTATTCAATAAGGTCAGATGGAGTTTTGAGAGCCCACAACTTTGTTTCTTTTTTGCAAGATGGTGCATCAGCCTATATGTGGAAACTATTAAAAGATGGATGATGCTAATGCATAGATTTCAATAACTGTTCTTTCTCTACTCAACAACAACATAATATAAAACGGATATTTAAGAAGTTTGAAAAGCTGAGTTCATTTTGTTTTTAATATGTCAAAGGATAAGCATGATGCATGTTGTCAAGTGTTCAAAGAAATGGAAGGAATTCTCTGTCAAAACATATTGTTTTGAAGGCTTACTTACAAACTGTGTCTCCCCTCACAGTTTTGCCTCTTATAGTCACATTTTCAAGGTCAGGTTTTGCTGCCTTGAGCCCAAATCAGCAGAAATAATTGATGGATCTTTCATACCTTCCTTACCCCTGGGACAACCAAGCTGTGCTTTAAGAGACACACTGAAAACACAGATAAAAATAACTTGTGCTAGGTGCCAAAGTCTGTGATTTACAAAAAAGGCTTCACAGAACACTGTCAGCATCAATTTGCATACAATTGTAGCAGTAGTAGGATATATGCCAATGTGTTAAAGAAAAAATACATTTCAATACATTACATTGAGATACTGTAAATTCGTCTGGGTAACAATGTGGAATGTCTACAGTTGACTCACAGAGGGATTAAAAAAAAACAATAAAAAAATACAATTTGGAAATCATAGCTCCCCAGACTAATAGGCTATGGGCTGTGTTCACAAATGTCCATGTCCAACCCAGCAATGACAACAATGCTCAAGTCTTGGTGGAGCAGGCGAGGTGGTAGGTGGAAGGCAGACAGCAGAAGAGTAGTAGAATACAAAATATTGACGTAAAATACAGAAATTGGAGGCTTACGTAAATGAAGTGCCTGAAATGAGAGCAACAATTGCAAGTGACTACAGACCTTGGGAAGCCAGACCTTGGTTGTCAGGCAAGTATAACACCACTCATTGCTATGTTGTCACTCACAACTAGCTTCTAAACCAGGGGTGTCAAACATGAGGCCCGGATGACGGGTGTGGTCGGCCAGATGGTTCAATTCGGCCAAAGAGTTGTAAAGGAAAAAAAACTAAGGATGGACTGAATGGGACCGAAACGTTTGCACTGTTCACTTGGGTAGCACTTTTTTTCACGAAACATGCAATAAAAGGACACTATTGCATCGGCACACAAGGTGTGCGAGTTCCCCTTACTTGATCCTAAAGAAAAAAAAACTAAAAATGCCAAAATAAGAAGTAAATGTCTTTTTTGGCCACCATTCACAGATAAAACTCCTGACATCCACCTTGAGATGATTTACTAGTAATGTGATTCCAATATGAAGTAGAAATTTGTAATATTTTGCAATTGTGTTTAATGTGTTACTGGTCCAGTATGTCTGTATGGCCCCTGAACAGAAATGTGTTTTACACCCTTGTTCTAGCCTACTGATTAAAAAGCGTGAAATTAATCTCCACTTTAATAATTGCTGATTGCGTGAAAGCTGGCATTTCTGTACAAACAAGTGTGACCTCTTGTCAAATCATACAGAGCGGCAATGTTGTTAATGAGGACACAAGTTGATAGATATGCTCTCAGTAACTCCCTCGATTTGTGGATAAAATCGTTCTGCACATACTGTAAAAATGGGCCCCACACGGGGTGTGTGTGTGTGTGTGTGTGTGTGTGTGTGTGTGTGTGTGTGTGTGTGTGTGTGTGTGTGTGTGTGTGTGTGTGTGTGTGTGTGTGTGTGTGTGTGTGTGTGTGTGTGTGTGTGTGTGTGTGTGTGTGTGTGTGTGTGTGTGCTCGTTTGTGACAAGTGTGCACATGAACATGCACATTGCCTAGCCTATGCCTTAAATAAACCTGTCAATGGAAGGCAGGTGGAGGTCGCTTTCATCTCACAAATCAAAGCCATCTCTTACACACAGCCACACATGCAGAGAGAGAGAGAGAGAGAGAGAGAGAGAGAGAGAGAGAGAGAGAGAGAGAGAGAGCTTTCTCATCTTCTGCAAGATAACCATAGCTGAGATGAAAGCTGTGCAAGGCTGGTCTGTTTACCACATAAAGACAAAAAATGCCAAAAACAAAAGAATAAAAATGTCACCTGGGGCCCTCATGGCATGTGACACATATTCTATGCCATTATTTTGCTGTCATGCGGTGTGTCCCACTGATTTCTCGTGGAATTAATGTACTGGTTCGCATGATAGTAACAGATTGACTTTTGAAATTTAATTAAGTAAGGACAGACATATAGTATATAAACACAACTCTGTGGAGATGAAACATCAGTGATCAGTATCCAAAGTCATCTCTTTAGTCTTGTGACGACAAATTTACTGTAACAGTCAAGAATTGAATCCAGTGATGAATGTAAATCAGATGTAAGGGACTTCCTAAAAGTGACCTGATTGGATCACAAATCAGGAAGCTGTCACCACGGACTATCATGAAAGATAGACAAGACTTTTGGGGGAAGGGTTGAAGGAAGGCTCACAAAGTCTCACAAATCAAATGTCAATGTTCAATGATTTCTCATCCAGTGGACAGCTCCTGGTTTCTCAGACTCACGTAGTGTTTTCCTGAAAATCCACACTGCCATAAAAATGTATGTGTAATGTACTCGGGATGTTCAAGGCTTTGTGAGACTGGGCTGAATTCAGGTTTTGTAACTGGGGTTTTCTACACACAGAAAACCTAGTCTCTGTAGTCCTGAGTCTATATGTTATAACCTTACTGTCACCAATATGGTAATGACTAAGTCTTAATCTGTTACGTAAGGCTCTCAGTAATGTTATAGCAAGGTTGTTATGATGTAGTTGAATGTTTGGTAACACTTTATTTTAGGGACACATCTATTAGCACTAATACATACAATATTAATGCCTGTGTAAGTAACTTGTAAGGCATGTACTAAGCAAAATAAGACAGTTGTTAAGCATGTATTCACAAATGTCTTGTTCATGCCCAAGTAGGGATTTATTACTAATATAACCTTAGTAAGGATCAGTAAGCCTATATTTCTATTTATTAGTAAGTAGTAAGTGGCAGAATACAATGTGTATAAGCTCCCGACACACTGTGTGAACAAACCCTGAACAGTGTGAAAACAGATGCAGAATAAGGGTCCCTATTCTAAAGTGATGCATTGGTCAGCCCAGATGGCTCAGGGCCTCTGCACTACCAAAGTCCTAGGGCCCCCACACCACCCAGGCCTGCACTACCTAGCCCCCCTGATCTACAAAGTGTAAGTGGATATCAAATAATTAACACTTATTTAGCTGAGTCATCTAGTTTTCTCTTGTTCATATTAATAAGAGGGAGGTAACAAGAGCCTATATATAGCAAGGATTTAAGGTACACTTGTCAATGGCGGTGGGTTGGTGAGATGTAATTTTTTTTTCATGTACCACTGAGTTTTAATTGTAAAAAAAAAACCAAAATAAATGCAGGACATTA